>NC_053023.1:422061377-422189512 GCF_003073215.2 Triticum urartu | reverse complement strand
TGCCCCAGATGGCATCCCCTCTTTCGTCTTCGTCTATCGGTAAATTTATTAGAGGCTATATTTTTATTCACCACATGATATGTGTTTTGCTTGGAGCGTCTTGTATGATATGAGTCTTTGATTTTTAGTTTGAAACAATCATCCTTTCTATACACACCTTTTGAGAGGGACACGCATCAATCATGAATTTATTAGAATACTCTATGTGCTTCACTTATATTGTTTGAGCTAGGCAATTTGCTCTGGTGCTTCACTTATATCTTTTTAGAGATTGACAGTGGCTTTATTTTATAGAAATTGTTAAACTCTTATGCTTCACTTATATTATTTTGAGAGTCTCTCTAAACAGCATGGTAATTTTCTTTGGTTATGAATTTAGTCCTAGTATGATGGGCATCCAAGAGGGATATAATAAAAACTTTCATATAAAGTGCATTGAATACTATGAGAAGTTTGATTCCTTATGATTGTTTTGAGATATAAAGATGGTGATATTAGAGTCATTCTAGTGAGTAATTGTGGATCGGTAGAAATACTTGTGCTAAAGATTGTGATTCCCGTAGCATGCATATATGTTGAACCGTTATGTGATGAATTCGGAGCATGATTTATTTATTGATTGTCTTCCTTATGAGTGGCGGTCGGGGACGAGCGACGGTCTTTTCCTACCAATCTATCCCACTAGGAGCATGCGTCCAGTACTTTGTTTCGGTAACTAATAAATTTTTGCAATAAGCATGTGAGTTATTTATGACTAATGTTGAGTCCATGGATTATACGCACTCCCACCCTTCCACCATTGCTAGCCTTTCTAGTACCACACAACTTTCGCGAGTACATTAAACCCACCATTTATCCTTCCTCAGAACAGCCACCATGCCTACCTAATATGACATTTCCATAGCCATTTCGAGATATATTTCCATGCAAATTCCACCGTTTCGTTTATTATGACACGCACCATCATTGTCATATTGCTTTGCATGATGCTAAGATATCTAGCATGATGTTTTCATGGCTTGTCCGTTTTTTATGTCATTTGCTATGCTAGATCATTGCACATCCCGGTACACCACTGGAGGCATTCATAGAGAGTCATATTTTGTTCTAAGTATCGAGTTGTAATTCTTGAGTTGTAAGTAAATAAAAGTGTGATGATCATCATTATTAGAGCATTGTGCCATGTGAGGAAAGGATGCTGGAAGCTATGATTCCCTCACAAGTTGGGATGAGTCTCCAGAATTTACAAAAATAAAAGAGGCCAAAGAAGCCCACCAAAAAAATGAGAGAAAAGAGAGAAGGGGCAATGCTACTATCCTTTTTCCACACTTGTGCTTCAAAGTAGCACCATGATCTTCATTATAGAGAGTCTCCTATGTTGTCACTTTCATATACTAGTGGGATTTTTTCATTATAGAACTTGGCTTGTATATTCCAATGATAGGCTTCCACAAATTGCCCTAGGTCTTTGTGAGCAAGCGAGTTGGATGCACACCCACTTAGTTTCTTTTTGAGCCTTCATAAACTTATAGCTCTAGTGCATACGTTGCATGGCAATCCCTACTCACTCACATTGATATCTATTGATGGGCACCTCCATAGCCCGTTGATAGGCCTAGTTGATGTGAGACTATCTGCTTTTTCTCTTCTCCACAACCACCATATTCTATTCCACCTACAGTGCTATTTGCATGGTTCACGCTCATGTATTGCGTGAAAGTTGAAAAGGTTTGAGAACATCAAAAGTATGAAACAATTGCTTGGCTTTTCATCGGGGTTGAGCATGATCTAATACTCTGCATGATGAAGATGGAGCATAGCGAGACTATATGATTTTGTAGGGATAACTTTCTTTGGCCATGTTATTTTGAGAAGACATGATTGTTTTTGAGTTTTACAAAAGGAATATCAAACGGAGTCCAAATGGAATAAAATATTCGCGATGATTTTTCTTGGACCAGAAGACATCCACGAAACTTGGAGATGAAGTCAGAAGAGTCCTGAGGGCTCCACAGGCCCTCGGGGCGCGCCCTAGGGGGGCGCCCCTGGCTTGTGCCCCCCGGGAGTCCACCGACCTCCCTCTCAGCTCTATAAATTCAAAAATATTCCCAAACGACCATAGGAGTCCACAAAAATACTTTTCCGCCACCGTAACCTTCTGTACCCATGAGATCCCATCTTGGGACCTTTTCTGGCACCCTGCGGAGGGGGATTTGATCACGGAGGGCTTCTACATCAACTCTATTGCCCTTCTGATGAAGCGTGAGTAGTTTACCACAAACCTATGGGTCCATAGCTAGTTGCTAGCTAGATGGCGTCTTCTCTCTCCTTGATCCTCAATACCATGTTCTCCTCGATGCTCTTGGAGATCTATCTGATGTAACCTTCTTTTGCGGTGTGTTTGTCGAGATCCGATGAATTGTGGATTTATGATCAGCTTATCTATGAATATTATTTGAATCTTCTGAATTCTTATATGCATGATTTGATATCTTTGCAAGTCTCTTCAAACTATCGATTTGGTTTGGCCAACTAGATTGGTTTTTCTTGCAATGTGAGAAGTGCTTAGCTTTGGGTTCAATCTTGCGGTGTCCTTTCCCAGTGATAGTAGGGGCAGCAAGGCACGTATTGTATTGTTGCCATCGAGGATAAAAAGATGCGGTTTACATCATATTGCTTGAGTTTATTCCTCTACATCATGTAATCTAATTTAATGCGTTACTCTATTCTTTATGAACTTAATACTCTAGATGCAGGTAGGAGTCGGTCGATGTGGGCGGTAATAGTAGTAGATGCAGGCAGGAGTCAGTCTACTTGACACGAACGTGATGCCTATATTTCATAATCACTGCCTTGGATATCGTCATAACTTTGTGCTTTTCTATCAATTGCTCGGCTGTAATTTGTTCACCCACCGTATTATTTGCCCTCAAGAGAAGCCTCTAGTGAAACATATGGCCCCAGGGTCTATTCTCCATTATATATTTTCATATCTATAAACCAAAAAAATAAAAAATATCTCGCTGCAATTTATTTACTTTTTTTTACGTTTTAGTAATCTTTTATATCTATGTCTATGAGGTCTAACCTTTGCAAGTGACCGTGAAGGGATTGACAACCCCTTTATCGCGTTGGGTGCAAGTGTTTGATTGTTTGTGCAGGTGCATAGATTGGGGACTTGCTTGTATCTCCTGCAGGATTGATACCTTGGTTCTTAACTGAGGGAAATACTTATCTCTACTTTGCTGCATCACCCTTTCCTCTTCAAGGGAAAAACCAACACAAGCTCAAGAAGTAGCACAATGGTAAATTCACGAAAAGCATCGGTATCAATAATAGATTTAACACAATCAAGGCTAAGGTTTATACCTGAATCCTTACCTTCGTCGAGCTCCCAATCTTCAAAGTTGTGTTTAATTCTTTCCAATAAATCCCATTTGAATTCAATAGCCTTCTTTATAAAAGAACACATACAAGAAGTATCGAGCATGGATTGATCATTACAAGAAAGCCGAGCATAAAAATTCTGAATAATAATTTCTCTTGAGAGCTCATGATTGTGGCATGAATATAACATTTACTTAAGCCTCCCCCAAGCTTGAGCGATACTTTCTCCTTCACCATGTCAATGCCTTTCCCTTCAAAGATAAAGGGAAGACCATCTTCTTGACTTCATCCTCGGGCAAACCTTCAAGATTAAATAATCCACAAACTTCATCCACATAGATTAGATGCATATCAGGATGTAGTGTTCCATCTCCTACATAAGGATTAATTAGTAGTTTCTCTATCATACCCGAAGGAATTTCATAATAAATATTTTCAGCAGGTGTAGTAGGTTGAGGAGCAACTCTTTACTGTTACGATCGAGATGAAGATACCCCGAACAAACCCCTCAAAGGATGATTTTCCATAGTGACAAGTGACAGTAAATTTCAGCACGTAATATAGAATTTTCCTTACCAAATTCCACTCACCAAAGGCGCTTCACTCCCCGGCAACAGCGTGAGAAAAGAGTCTTGATGACCCACAAGTATAGGTGATCTATTGTAGTCCATTTGATAAGTAAGAGTGTCGAACCCAATGAGGAGTAGAAGGAAATGACAAGCGGTTTTCAGCAAGATATTCTTTGCAAGCACTGAAATTATCGGTAACAGATAGTTTTGTGATAAGATAATTTGTAATGGGTAACAAGTAACAAGTGTAACAAAGGTGCAGCAAGGTGGCCCAATCCTTTTTGTATCAAAGGATAAGCCTGGACGAACTCTTATATAAAGCAAAGCGCTCCCGGGGACACATGGGAATTATTGTCAAGTTAGTTTTCATCATGCTCATATGATTCGTGTTCGTTACTTTGATAATTTGATATGTGGGTGGACCGGTGCTTCCACTACAAAAAAAAGACACATCCGTGACGTTTTGGGCCAAACAAAATTTTTTCTGTCATACTTATGACACTTCTATGACGATAATTAATTGTGACAAAACCCGATATCATCATAGATGTGGTGGGCTCCTACTTCTATGATAAAAAATCATGACAGAAAATGGGTTTTTCGTCCTAGGCGGGCCGGAGACGCAACTGCATGACATTCTTTGGGCCATCCATGACGAAAAAAACCGTGGTAAAAGCGAGGGCGAGGAAAATATCGGTGTGTTCTCGATTACGGTGGGTGGTCGGGGCCGAGCGATGGACAGAGGTTTGACGTTTCTCTTATACATGCACGCGCGTGGGTGTGAGGCGTTGGGCTCTAACTAAACCCGAGCGAGGCGTTCGCCTACTGAACTCGAGCGATTGCACTGTAGGCTACGCGTTACTGAACCCGAGCGATCTATCGATGGCTGTTAACTGAACCCGATCGAGCGGTTCCTTCGCTACTGCTGCTAACTGAAGCTGATCGATGCTGCCTCTGGATGAACAGTGAGCGTTAATGGGGGGGGGGTTGGATGAACAGTTCCCAATGGGGGTGGATGAACAGGACCCCGTGGTGTTGCCTCTAGATGAACAGGACCCTGATCGATCAAGCCGGTTGGGGCTGGATGAACAGGACCCCGTGGAGGGCTGGATGAACAGTAGACGGTGGATGGCTGGATGAAAAGTAGCCCGTGGAGGGGTGGTTGAACAGGAGCCCCGTGGAGAGGGCTGATTGAACAGTAGCCGGTGGAGTAGCGCGCGGTGGAGGCTGGATGAACAAGAGCCCGTGGATAATCAGTCGTAGGTGGAGGCTGGAGGAGGTCGACAGTGGATGAACAGTAGCCCGTGGAGGCCGGAGGGGGTCGACGGTGGAGATGAACAGTATCCCGTGGAGTCCTGTTTTGCGGTACGCCACACCCCTCCCGATGAACAGGACTCCCGTTTCAACCGTAGAGCTCCAACACAAGTCCGTTTCCTCCGTTTTGCTGTACGCCACACCCCTCCCGATCAACAAAACCCCGTTTTGACCGTAGGAGGTCCGTTTCCTCCATTTTGCGATACGCCAGACCCCTCCCAATGAACAGGATCCCGTTTCGAACATGGCCGGTCGAACACAAGGCCGTTTCCTCCGTTCCGCGGTACGCCAGGCCTCGTTTCCATCGGTTGTTCCATCCAAGCCCTCCCGATGAACACGACGACGCATTCCGTTCCGACCCAGCCGCTTGGCTCCCCATGAACACGACGACGACGCAGTTTCTCTGTTCCGACCCAGCCATGTACAAGATCTCTGGCCGTACGTATGCGCGAGTAGGCGTTCGAGACCCCGCCCGTATGTACGTACGTGGCCGTATTTTCTTTCTTGCACACTGTCCGCTGTACGTACGTGTACATGCTACGTGTGCACCTCTACTATGACACATGCGCGCCTCTACATCGATCACTATGTACGTACACGTTCACGACAAGAATGACAATGCTGCGTACGCTTCGACCAGGTGGGTCCCGACTGTCACGCACTTCCTTGCATGCGAAGATGTAGCTAGTGGCTCCCAGCAGTCAGAGGGGTGAATCATATTTTTGGCCTGGACGCACTTCCTTGTGCGCGAAGATGTAGCTGGTAGGTCCCAACAGTCAGGGGGAAATGTTTTTTCGTGAAATACGGTGCCCGTCCGGGTGCAGGAATAATTATTTTGCGCGTAATAAGGAGGCACTTCCTTGCGGCTGCCGTGGACCCATCTGTCAGCCTCTCCACGTACAGTACTCTTCCGATGGAAGTCGGTCGTTGACCACATTGACCACGCCGCGCCGAGAGCACCAAGGAGGTGGACGACGGCGAGGCCTAGGAAGGGGACGACGCAGAGCCAGGGAAGACGTGGCAGTGGATGCCCACGCGGAGAGGAGTACGAGGGTTCACTGGTTCGGCTGCGGTGTGAGGCTGTCGTCGCTGCAGAATAACAGGGGGTGTGGGTGAGTAGAGGGATGGCCTCGCCAGCGGTGGGAGTAGTAGGGGCGGTGAGGCCTCCGTGGCATCACATCCGGCCACGGGAGGCAGGAGCATGCGGCACGATCGACGCTGGTTTGGGCGGCTGGAGCAAGAAGACCAGAGGTTGAAGAAGCACTACAGCTGTTGGATGGACATCATACGGTCACTGGAGCTAGAATCGTTCATATATTGACTAAGTTCACAAAGCCCTCCATCCCCGTCAACTTAGTAGGCCCACAAGTCAGCCTCCCACTGTGGTGGGTCCCAGCTGGCAGGGGGGTATTCATTTTTTTGTGCGCAATAAGGAGGCACTTCCTTGCGTGCGAAATATAGTTGGTGGGTCCGACCTGTCAGCAGAGGAAACGTTTTTTTTTTCGCGAAATACAGAGGCCCTTCCGGCGGGTCCCAGATGTCAGGTGGAGGAATCATTATTTTGCGCGTAATAAGGGGGCATTTCCTTGTGTGTGGCTGTGGACCCAGCTGTCAGCCTCTCCACGTACAGTCTACTTCCGATGGATGTCGTTTGTTGACCACGTTGACCACGCCGCGCCAAGAGCACCAGGGCGGTGGACGATGGCAAGGCCTACGAAGGGAACGACACGGAGCCGGGGAAGACACGACAGTGGCTGCCCACGCGGTGGAGAGTACGAGGGTTGACTGGTTCAGCTGCCGTCGCCGGAAAATAACAGGAGGTGTGGGTGAGTAGAGGGATAGACATGCCAGGGATGCGAGCATATGATGGGGCCGTGAGGCCTGCCCGGCAGCACAGCCGGCCTTGGGAGGCGGCAGCAGGTGGTTCCGACGGTGCTGGTTTGGGCGGCTGGGGCAGGAAGATCAGTGACTGAAGAAGCACGATTGCCGTTACATTGACATCTAACGGTCTGACGCTGGTAGAGTCGATTGTTGAGTAAGTTTCGGTTTTCAGAAACCTTGTGTACGCATGAACTTAGTAGGCCCACAAGTCAGCCTCCAAATCTGTGGCAGACAACATAGAGCCCATTTGCTATTTTTTAATAATTTGCAGCCCATTTGCTAATTCTTAAGTAATTTATCACAACCCATTTTCTGCCCAGGACCATGGTCAAAAAGTTCAACCTTATTTTACATATTTTGGTGGAGTCTAAACTTTTGTAATCCCGAAATGATAAACATTTTTTAAGAACTTATTGATTTGCCAAAAAAATCGTTTTGTTTTTGTAAGCAAATAAGACGTGGGACAATTGAGTTGGTCTAAGGGAAAACCAGTGGTAAAAAAATCAGCGCTGGGAGGGAAAACAACAACAAAAATAAGGATGTAAATATGAAAAAGGGAATTTTATGTATTTTCAATATAATGATACGTGTATATGAACTAGTAAAACTATAGGTAGAGATTAGAAAACGGATGTAGGACATGCGTTTCAAGAGGAAAATAGAACTGGGTTGTGTGTTTGATTCAGTAAAAAAACTGCCTGCGGATGTTGTAAGACAAAATATAACTAACACTAACGGGCCAGAGGCCAGTAGATACCTACGGGATCTTTGTGCCCCGTTGTCGTCATGGGCTGGGCCTGTTAAAAAAACCATGCCTGGGCAGTCTACAGCCCAGTTGAAACTTGCTCGACCTGAAAAAATAATATACATGCTCAATAAACGAGAGAATTCTGCAAGTACAGACTGATAACTAGGATGCAGCAGGGATATTGTTTTTTCATCGTGATAATAAGTGCATGCACATGTTCCAAAAAATTTGGAGAACTGGGAATTCGAACAGCAGGTGCTTATGCTACCCATCAAATAAAAATAGGTGCCTAAAAATTCATATCGAAACAAATGATTCAGCTTTATATCCACGTCGACCCTCGGCATGATGGTTGGAAGCAAATGCCAAGTTCATACCAAAAGATCGTTAACAACAATACCAACTTGTAGATGACAAGGTAGTGCAAGTACCAATACCAAACTAACTTATAATATTTTTACTCCCGGCCCTAGTGTTCGTATGGTAGAAAATCTTGCAAAGGACCAGCTCCCGCTCCTTCTCTTGCTCCAGGTCCCCGAGGTGGTACTGGTGCATCACCTAGTTGGTCCTCTGTTGGTCGAAGTTTTTGTTGGTGTGCAGCACTAGAACCTTTTTGCTGCCCGTCCGCCGGCCATTGACCATCACCGGCAAGGTATTGCCGGTGTTGTGCCACATCGCGTGCATGCTGCACTCCGACTATATCTTGCGACGCGCCCACGTGCCCCTTTTGAACGCCCTGGAATTGTGCTGGAAGAAATGCTTGCTTAGGCCACTCAGTGTGATCCCTGCAGTATTGTCAAATACATGTTTTAGTGTACGTAGTTGGCATTTTCATAACATCTTTGGCATGTTGCATTCACTTGTTTCAATTTTTATTAACTGTCAAATTGTAATTGCTTCACCAGGTCTGCGTCTAAAAAGAGAAATAGAGCTATAAACAAAGGAATATGTTTGTGCAAGTAGATGGCCAATCGGTGTCTTACCTGGAAGTTTCTCAGGATGGGTGTAGCATATGCCGTGCTTGCTGTCGATGGTTGGTATGCACAAATCGATGAGAGGGTCAGATCTCGCGCTGTTAGCACTCACTTTGGCCTCAAGGTGCTCGATCAGCTCCTGATCCATGGGATCGAACTTGACGCCAGCCGGCAGCACCGGCCAATCCTTCTTCGACTTGCATCAGTTAATTCCAGTTATATGGTACTCAATGTATGATGAATCGACTATTTTAAGTGAATGATGAAATATTTCGACAGATAAGTGGTACTCCAAATCTGAAGTCCAGAATACTCGAACACGCCGCCGGGATTCTTGTGTCACCTCAAGCGCAGCGTGTTGTCATGTCAATTCAATGTGTGGACATGATGAATAATTTGACCGACGTATACTAGTACTGCTACTGTACTACTTACTAGTCCTATTTAGTGTCACATTTTAACCATAGGTTTAACTAACAAGTACGCACTTGAAGCCTAATTGATATATATATACTACACAACATCTCCATCATCATTATCAGTACATCCTGCGCATGTGAGTTAGGATGCACTTGATCCTAGAAAGGTATCTATCCTTCAAACCAGAGGAGTGCTTCAAACTAACAACAGTACATAATATCCAACAAAAGAGGGTCATGCTACAACAGCAGAATACATGGCTCATTCTAGATATCAGTACGAATCAAGTTGTGCATACTTGCTGTTGGCATGAACCACATCGCCGCATGTCGGGTTTGCAAAATCCATCCATCGCATGGAAGCTTGATGCCTTTCACACACTAAAGATTATCTGGAAACAAGCTATGTCGACGAATCACTGGATATGGTGATTCATGAAACCCATGGTATGATGTGTAAACACAGTCCCCCCCTGGCGAATGGAAGTTGCATAGCACAGTAATCATCGCCGGTGATATGATCGATGATTGGCTGGATGATCGGATAATTGAGCCCGAGGAACATGGAGTGGTTGCCGAGGCTGTAAACCCGCCTCCAGTTGAATATGCCTGGCCCAACGGAGCTAGGATCTTTCTCGAACATGAAGCAGCCATAGCCATCAATGTCATGAACGCCCCAGACATTGTACTACATGTGGTTTGATGTAATGGTTTGGTCAATTTGGTACGTGCGAATGAGCATCAAATGACCGCCATCAGCTGAACGAGCGATAAACCACCACCCATCGACTGGTATGATTCCAGGTACTGGAATCATGAAGGCCAGCGCATTTGCATCTGCTGCAACAATTCAAATTGGAGACCAAAAGGACAAAAATAAACAATCATGTTCAGAGTATGTGTGGAATTAAGATTATTATAACAGTGACACATATCATAGACAGAGAATTGCAATGCCGTGGTCATAATCATACCCCAAGTTAAAAAATAAGCCAATGGCTTTCATATTCTAGCAATATGTCATGGTTCAAACATCATGTAACAATGAGAGGAAAACAGCTATGACAGAGCCTACTCATATTCTACCATAGCACTTACTACTACTGTTCTCATATCAACTCTAAGAAATAACATGCGTTGTTATAAAAATCTTGGAAATGAGAGTAACATATATCAATCATGATGTTATGCTCATAATATCTATTCTAACAATCATTAGATGCCAATTGTTCTCATATCAACTATAACAATAACATGTGTGGTCATAAAAATCTAGGAAATGAGAGGAACATATAGCAATGATGTGGTTATAGACATACTATATATTCTAAATTTGTAATAATGAACAGGCAGTCGTATTCATAAGGTAAAGATGAGATGAGATAAAACAATTACACGATGATAGATTCCACCAGTATAGGTAGCCAATCTGTGCGTCGACCGCGTAAACGATGCCATCGTGCACTATAGCATTAGACCGAAATGTTGCCTCAACAGGATTGACGATGAGCCATAACCATGTATGGCGACCGGATTCCAGATAGACTAATCCCATGTTGAACAAGGCAATGAGCTTGTAATCCGTGTAGTCTTCTGATGGTGTGGGCACTTCGCAGATTACAACTTTCAGCAAACAGAGGTCGAGCCAAAAGCTTGACGCATCTCGTGCATAGTAGGCAGGAGTGTCCGGCGGGCTGCGAAGCTCGATGGCGGTGGTATCCAATGATGGAAGGGTGATCTCTCGCTGGGTGTAGATATCCATGAGACGCCACGGACTACCGGATTGGTGGATGAGGACTATCCAGTTGGCCTTCATGCCCGCCCAGTAGTGGCCGCGCATGAAGGACAGTTGGACGGGTAGTGGGCATGTCGAGGGGCACCACGGCAACTTCCGTAGGATCGTCAAGTCGGTGTTTGGGCCACCTGTGAAGATCGGGCATCAGCAAGCAGGGTGTCTTGAAAAGAGCCGGCCAGTTGCAGACAAGTAGACTGTACAAAGACACCGAGCATGCGGCCAGACGGACGGTGCTGAGTAGGTCCATACGATTACAGATCTGCTCCAAGAGAACATCGGGCAGGGAATTCCAATCGCGGCTCTGCATGTCAGTCGGTTCTGCCATTGGGGTTTTCGGTGCCTGCGAGCAAGCGGGGAAGTGGATTCGGGCGGGCGAGCTAATAAGCTTCTCCTCGTGTGGCCGAGCAGTGAGCGGGGGGATATGGTACGCGTGAGCTACTAAGGAAGATAGCACGGGTGGGCGAGCAGTGAGCTGGGGGAAATGGTGTGCGGCCGACGATGGGGAAGAGAGGAGGAAAAGAAGAAGAGAGGAGGAAGAAGAGTGGAAGACCAGGAAGAAAGTGCATTAAATCTCAATTCTACTACTACTACCAGGATATACCATCCTTCAGAGTGTAAATAGTTACACCAATGACATGTGGGTCTACCACAAGAGGGACCATATGTCAGTCAATGGAGGACAGAAGCATGCTCTACTGGCAAACATGATGGCAGTACTGGGTAAGGCTGATTTAGTAACACCAACACACTGGTTCAGCTTATTAATTAAGTGTCCCATCTACTGAAGCGTGTATTGTCACTTCACTGGAAGACTAGTTGAATAGTTCTCTCTGACCGAGATGGGGAATAATGGATCGCAAAGACTTCCTTTCTACATTATCCCTATGCCTCTACGCTCACTTCACTCATTTTGCTCCGTACGTAGTCACTTGTTGAAATCTCTAGAAAGACAAATACTTCGTATTTGGGAACAGAGGGAGGATTTTACTCCATATTTGGGAACAGAGGGAGTATCACCATATGGAGGGAATAGACGAAGCCTGAAATATGAACATGTCAATGTGGGGGAGTAAGCCCCATGCATGCATGCATGCATGCAACATGCAACACTCACACGTACACATGGACGCACGCAAGACTCACGCACCCATGCGGCACACAGCACACGACACAACACACACACTCACGCTCTAGTGCTCAACCTACTCCCTACGTCCGTGAAAGACTATACATTTAGAGATTTACACATTGACCAGGTTATAATTAACGCCCAAAAGTAGCAAACTTATGTGTGCATGCGACCACTGAGAGAAGAAGATTAAATGAAGGTCGTTGCATGCTGTAATTAAAGACAAACATGTAGCCTATACCTAGAGCACAAGTTGGTGCATTAGTCAATCAATATAGATTTGTATTAAAGGCTAAATGCATTGGAAGTGTAAATGTACTACACTCTTTGTTTTTTAGCCGATGTACACTCTTTGTTGGAAGACCGAGGGAGTACATGTGCATGCACTCACATACACATCCAGGGTGGTTCGCGCCCAAGGGTTGGACTCCTGTTGCGCCTGTGTAAAGTTTTGTTTAACTGATTGCTTTGCTCTGCCAACTGACAGGTGGGACCCAGAAACCAGGTGACAATTTAACCAGTCAACAAAGTGCCACGTCAATTATGTGGCCAGTTAGTAGGGTGAAATATGGTGCTCTACGATGAGCTAGTGATCGTATAATCACCGCAAAACTATATATAGTGACCGTAAAGAGCGCATTGTTACATAGTTGACCGCCAGTGTATGTTTCTCGTTTGAAATTAAGCCATATTAACCGGAAAGGACGCAGTATGGACTAGTACTAGTACTGCTTTGATGTGTCCCGTCAACTCGCCGAACGATGAGAAGCTTGCTTACTACGCCTCTCCCTCGCCCACGCGCGCGGTGGTTTGCAGGACGAGGAGAGGGTTTTGACTACAGTGCCCTCTCTCTCCCTCTCCCTCACCCTTGCCCTCGCGGTGGACGTGCAACAGTTCAATCGGTATCAGATTGCCAGAAGCATATTGTATTGTAGTGTCATCATTGTTGGACCTTTCGAAGAGGCGAAGAGCCAAGTGCATGGTTCACACGACTACGAACTGTTGAACCTCCCAAAGAGGCAAAGAGCCAAGCACAAGGTTTTATAGGAGTTTTCGTCCTAGTAGGAGTGTACTACTCCCTCCTTTCTGGTTTATAAGGCTCATCTCAATAGCGAACGATGCTACTGTATGATGCCGCCACGTCACGTATATCCAAAGTTGTGCCACCTTTTTTCTCAAAGAGCGTGTTGGAGCCTGTGCAACAACCACACAAGTTGCACGTACACATAACACATTTACTAGTAATAAATTCTAAAGGACAGATGCCAGTATGCCACACAAGTTCATCTCCAATTCATGTGATAAATTTGTGCACGACTAGTCTACATATATTCACAGCGCTACCGTTCACAATTTACCGTACTCCACTTACACGTTATAGATGGGCTACATGTCCTCCTCCAGGTTCCAGTCCCAGGTGTTCTTCATGGATGGCACGATCCATAGTGGTGGGCAACGGGAATCATTGTTGTAGCTTTCTAGTACGGTTCCACACGATGGAGACTCATCCAAGCTGAAGCGGCATAAATCAGGGATAGCGTGTCCCGGCATGTCGTTCACCTGGCGGTGTGCACTAAAGACACAACAATGCTTCATGAACGGTAGGCCTTCTGTGTCGTGCATGGAAGGTGGCATCAGCTTCACAATGGGGTAGCTGTCCCCAATGAAAAGCGAGTATTCTCCAAGAGTGTTCCTCGGCACCCACATAGCATCACGGGCGTCGAACTCGGCGCCGTTCATCTGGTACACGCGGCATCTCAGATCTGGACACATGGTGACGTACATAGTCAAGGTCCATGCATAATAATGTTGTGCTCAAATATGGCGGTCAGTAATACTGTGTAGTAAATAGTACTACTCTGGTATAGAGGAAGTAAAATAACTGGCTTATTATATATAGCCACTCTTGGCTACATGGATGAGATAGTAAGACATGGAAAAACAAAAATGGTGGAAGCTAGTGGGTTCATGTCTTCAAGGGCCTAGATAGCTATACACGTCCTCCAAGGTAAAAAGTACTCCTACTAGTACGTAAGTAGAGTACTAGTACAACAATGAAAGAGAAGGCTAGAGGGTTAAAAAATGGAATACTTGGGTAGATGGTGACGGTCCGATCGTGGTAGATTGTGTGACCATGTTGCACATCAGTGCTACCATGGGTAACGACTGCTAAGATAGTTGATCCCAATATGCCAAAGTCAGCTACAAGGTTCCAGGTTTGACCGAATCACGGATGCAAATGCACATCCAGGATCGGCGATCTTATTTTGATCACGGGATGACTGGTCCCTACAAAATAATGGAGTACCGTTAGGGATGCAAATGATGGTTTGTGCATTCCGTTTGTAATCTCCCGTACCGTAGGATGGCAACCAGATGAAACAAGTCCCCTGGCTTGTCACCGCGAAGATGCAGCCTAGATGGTGCACGGCATCTTCGAACGTGTAGGGGGTACAAATGTGCCGCCACCAACATGTGCCAGCCTCTGCCGTTACTGCCTTTTGCATTGATGGCAATCCTTATGTCGAATACTGCGATGAGATAGTAATCGTCGTAGCCGTGTCACTTTGTCGATGGGTCCACAATTGCTATCTTCTTCAATCTCATGTAGGCATCATCATACATGTTCAAGCCTAGCCAGTCCGGAAGGCCGATCCCAATGGTGGAGAAGGGGTCTACCGGAACGGCCGCACTGCTGTGGATGTTGTGCAAAATGATGGTGGTATCCGGCCAGAGGTATGCAAGCCTATCTTCGTTGGCACCGACCCAGACCTATATATAAGACGGTGGGAGGCGGAGAAATTACGGGATGGAAATGGAATAACTAAGTACTACATGATAAAACTCCATTACTGGCCTGCTCATCAGACAAAATCCGACTACCTCTCAACGTCAGCAACTCTAGCGGAGTCAACGTGCAACCATGGCCAGGGAGTGGTGGACTGTTCGAAGGATTGTCCCATAGAAGAACCTTCTCCTCGAGGACGCATGGAAGACCAACAAGCATGAACTTTTCCCAAGCCTTTTTAAGCACCGTCTTGAAAAAGTTGGTGCAGGAAGCACCGAGTCTTGCGGCGGTGAGGACGTCGTAGCGGCGTGTGATTTCTCCCAGAGGATCGTCGTCCATGGTCTCCCAGCCCCGACGAGGAGGCGAACCGCCTGGCGAATACATGGGAGCAGTGACAAACTGCCTTCTCTTCGGGGGAGGGGAACTGGCGAGGAGGAGATAAGAGCGTAGTAACCGCAGGGCCTCCTCCCTTCCAACTATAGATCGTTCCTTAGCAAAGGGGTGAGGCTATTATTTACTACTAGTACTAGCATTATGGGATGTTATGGGATTGCATTATACTGTAAATAATAGCACTAGTAAGAATTTTTTGGCACTAGCTAGTAGTTTTTGGCGCGGATTAAGAAATTTTGGGTATGTTTTTGCTATTTTTTTTACATGCCAACTAGTGTCAAAAACATCTTACATTATGTGACGGAGGAGTACGTACTCGTACTGCAGCAGTACTAGTACTACTTTCTCAACTAGTAGTGCGATGTACTGTACTTCTAGTATAGTGTACCAGTTTTGAACTCTGGAATCTCAGGGCCAAGGAGCTACAGTTGGAAGTGGAGGGTACTACACACTATTCTCTAGAACCATCGTTGTACTATCAATGCAGGGAAAGTACACCTGCATAGTGGCCTAGTGGGTACTCTCGGTGCTCCATTCAATCGCTCCTCTCACGTAGCTGGCCTACTTAGCTGCTCCTCTCACGCACACACTAGCAGCCTGTTTATCAGTGACGGTTACTACGGGGCAGAACATTTGAGTTATTTGATACAGCGAGACTAGGCTTTTCGCTTCCATTTGTGGAGGTGTAATGCATCCCGTTGAACTTTGTTAGTAGTTCCTTCTTTATGAATGAGATGAAGCAAAGCTTTTTCCTCTGTTTAAAAAAACACGTCAAGAGGAATTTCTTCTATAGTAGAGCCGATAATGGAGTGAAGTCCATGCGTGCAACGCCACAAGCTACAGAGTAGTAGTAGAGCACTTTACGTACAGAGCCATATTGCACAGTTCCCAATGCCCCACCAGGCTTTTCCGGCTCCTCGGGCTTAATTGGGAGGCGCTAGTTTAAATATGCTACTAGCTGATGAGGAAGCTGCAAGCGAGGTGCGGCTAGGGCAAGCACGCGAGCCACGAGATGCTGGGAAGGAAAACCCATTCATGTGGCTAGGCTATCAGTGCACCCAGATTGTGGTGCCGCACGTCCGTTTGACTTCAAAACTCAAACTACCCGTGTAAAATATTTGCTCGCAACGAAGTTACTATTTAAAAAAAGGCCGCCATGCGTTCGGCCGGGATTGAACCCACAAAACGAGGTATACACTCCCGCGACCACTAGTAGTACTCGTTGGAGTACAACGCAACCTAGAATCACCTTCTATCGCTAGTAGTACATTGTTCCTTACAAGAAACCCCTAATAATGCAAGAAACCACCAATAATGCCAAGAAACTACTACCACTTGCATATGTGGCAGACTTAAGATAAGAGTACCTTATCAACCATTGTACATGCTCTTACCAACCAGCCCTACCAAGAAACGACTACTCTACAAAGTGTCGTTATAGGCACGTTTCAACCCATGGCCCTGTTTGGATACATTTGTTGTCAATCTAACCCTGCCATCCAAACACCAATTTGGTTAGAGTTAGTTCAGGGTTAGAATCTAACTCTAACCTCTGACTTAGAGTATCCAAACAGGGCCCATGTCGCCCATTAAGTCAACGCCTTCTATTCGACTAGGCATTATGACTTGTGGGACCTACATGTCAGTCTGCACAAAAATCCCTGAGTGACCTCCTACCTCCGGCCCGTCCACCTAGTCATCCTCGGCCATGGGACGCAGCTACCGCCGCCGGCAGAAGGCGAGGTCAAAACCACCGGCGATGCAGAGCCCATCTTGCGGTAGCCCGGATGCTAGCTCCGTCCGGCGCTCGCGGCCGCTAGCTAGCCAAGATAGCTCCGTCCAGCTGCTTGTTTGCAAGGTTTGCTAGCTAGATTGGCATGGCTGCGCGGCGGCTTGCTCGCGCGCGCCGCGCTAAGGCCAGCCATCTGGCTCGAGCGAAGGCCAGCACGGCGGCTTGCTCGCTCGTGAGTCACGCTCGGGCCAGCCTGCCAACCCGTGCGGAGGCCAGCGCGGCGTCTGGCCCGTCCAGCGCAGCGGCGACCAACTCGCTCATCACCGGCGCCACCGACGAACACGCATCAATACTGTTTGAAGTAATGTTCAGGAAAAATAATGATTTGAGGGGGAATAACAGGATAGAAGGTCGGATGTGGGTCCCTCGTGTCAACGGTCAAACAAAATGTGTTGGTTTAAGCTGCCTCGTCAGCACGGACGTGTGGGCCAACCCTATCATAAATGGGTTTAAACTAACCTAATCGGTACCCCCTCTGTCCCATAATATAAGATATTTTTTCAAGCTAAACTAGGTTGCAAAAATGTCTTACATTGTGGGACGGAGGGAGTACTAGGTAGTAGTTTTTGGCGTGGATTAAGAAATTTTGGGTATGTTTTTGCTATTTTTTGTACAATAGATTCTTCCTAGGGCTGGTTGAAAGTGGTAGTTTTTTGTTAAATACTCTACATATTGTAAGTAGGAGTGAAAGTTAAGCTTTGGAACCAAATAAGAAAGGCTAGTTACATAGTGCATATGTGTACATGGTTGAAAGTAAATATCAACCATGAGTGACTAATATCTTGATGGAAAACTCGAAACTATAGAATACTAGGATTTTTTTTGCATGGTTTGAAATATTAGCAATGTTCATGTGCGTTGCAAGGAATCATAATTAGAATAATACTTATTCACAAACTTGATACAACACACTCTAATTTCGATATACATATATCACTAGAGATATATTATGTTTCAATTAGAATATATTCCTTGGGCTATTTTGGTGAGGTCAGGGAGGGATGTGGTTGGTTTTAAGATACTAATTATGGGTTTTTTCTGCAAATTGATAGACAAGTGGGATGTTGGTGAGAAAAGGAAACAACTTAACTCATAGTCATTAGATGTAGATCTAATGGTCACGAACGACGGATGGCAGACACACCATCATCACCAACTTAGTCTTCTGTAGGAGTATTATCAAGATTCGTGCATTGAACGGAACATCAAGATGCATTTTTTTATAAAACACTTATTGTGATTGACCCATGCGGGAGTAATCCCATGTGTAAAAACTAATGATATCTCGAGAAATAGGAGATAAGGTGAAGAGGAGTGGGGCATGGTGGTGATTGGTGGTCAGACTGAGCAGAGCCATGGGGATTGACGACGCTGGTAGAGGCCACCAGGCCATTTTGTTCCAGAGGCTTCCTTTCTTAATTACCCTACAATGAGGTTGTTGGTGATAAGGATGGACGAGGGAAGGCCTTGTCTGCAACTGTGGAGAGGGGTGCGGGTATCTATTAGTTTAATTTCTATCCGTCAGATATAGATCGGACGGTCTATATTGCAAGATGGCATGCGTACCATCATCACCAACTCGGTGTTTTATAAGAGAAGAAATATAAGTATGGAGATACAAATGTATTATCGGTACTTGTTTCCGTAAACTAGCATCTACATTCTATTCAACGCCTCAGCATGTGAGGCCTTTGCACAATGACTTCTCGACTATGTAAAAAAAGGTTTTCCCGTCGCCGATAAGGAGGGGGTGACGGCGGCGTGCTTTTTGGCTTGCTCTAGTCCTAGTAGTCATACTAGGTGGTCTAAGCACGTGTAGATTTATTATTTTTCATGTCTCATGTTCGCCGTACTGCCACGACTATTGATGAATAGACGGTAAGTTATTCATGGGGAAACCCTTGTTGAGCGTGTTTGCGAGAGAGAGAGAGATAGTGTGTGTGTGTGTGATATGTCTAGATACTGAGGCAATGATAACAGATTCTTTGTGTCTATGTGTGTGGAGCATAGAGAGAGACATGTACATGGGGCTTTGTGTTGTGTAACGTGGAGACACATATACATGATTAGAGAGTAAGTGTGTGAGATACACATGCGCACATGGGGAGAGATGAGGATCCAGATTAATGGGTGTTTGTGCGTGTCTGTGTGTGTTTGTGCGCGCGTTTGTGTGTGAGAGGGAGTGTGTGTATGTGGAGTAGAGAGACCACTAATGATGTAAACCTAGTATAAGGGAAGGGGGAATGGTGTGACATGTGTAGTAACGAGATAGCATGGGTGCGGGCGGGGGGAGCAGACTATTTGGAAGAGACATCTAGTGTGTGTGGGAGAGGGGTGTGAGAGCGAGAGAGAGAGAGAGAGAGAGCTAGCGACGGAGAGAGATAGAGAGGAAGAGAGGGGGGGAGAGAGGGGGCGTTTGTGTCCATAAATGGAGTATAGATAGGGAGACAATGTTGATGTTGTTTGAAATTGGCCTATGTATGGAGACGTAAGGGAAGCGAGTCATCGTGTGTGTGATAGGGACTTCATGAGAGATCTAGAATAAATGGTGTGGAGAACAATGTGCGAGATTGAGAACCATGATACATTAGGGAGCTATGGAAAGAGGCACGCCATATATGTATACAGGGAGGAGCTGGGGCGGGTCCGCATGTGGGAGAGATAGAAAGAGGAGAGTGGTGCACAAGGAGACAAAGTGTGCTTGTTTGCAGTGGGGGTGGTGTGTGAGGTGAGTGTGCGAGAACCACATAACTAGGGAGATAGATGTTTGGGGGCGACGTTTTGTGTGTATGGCAAAGATACACTCTACATAGTGCGTGTGCTTGGGAAAGAGAGATGCCGGGAGACCTAGCTAGAGAGTGGGGGAAGAGACGTGTGCATGCCCAAGAGACAAAGTGATAGAGACCTATATTGGGGTCCGGACTTTAGAAGAGAGAGGGGTGTTAATGTGCTCGTGTGTTGGTGTTTGGGGGAGAGAACGACTTCTCTGTGTGTGTGTGTGGGGGGGGGGGGTTGGCTTCAGATAAAGAGTGAGATGTCTATATTTGATGGACTTTAGCGTAATTGAGATATACATGGTCAATAGTGTGTGCACTCATGGTTGATCAATTTGTTTCACAGTTTGGACTATGAGATAACGATACTTTTGAAGATGTGTGATATACCTTGATGTACCAGAATTACAAACCTAAGATTGGAATTTTGGAATTCGACTCCATCATTAGCTTTTGTAATTCATTTAAACAGAGGTACATTTTTAAGCCGGGATTTTGTGATTTCAAATTCATATATCAAACCTAGAGATATACACATACAGGCATGTTCAAACTTTATAATCATCCACTTTATTCATACACATACACATTTTCGTTTTTTGTCATCATATTTAGGATAAACACATTTGGAATTTCATTTGAATTGGACCGTATGATGGTATTTGCTTGTAGTAGCTCAATGATCCATATTTGAATTGAATGCACAATCTAAGTTTCGAGTTGGAGACACTGATTTTCAAAACTTGCACTTTTTTTGTGTGCAAAAAAAAAATCTCGGCCATGATATCATAGTCGGCCGTACAAGAGCAGAATATAATTTCAGGCACCAAAAGCTTTCAAACTTCCGCTCACATCAAAATATCTCGCGCCCGAAAGTTTAGCCCTGCAATATTCCTATTTTACCCCTGCCACATGAACGAAAAAGGGCTGCTTTGGTAACTCCATTGTTTTCCCCTCTTTGCCCCCAACATTCTTCCCCAGAGCTCCTCCCCTTCCCCTCCCCGACCCCAACCACGGCAAGCCGCCGAATCTAGTCCTCCGCCGCAGCGGTGGACCTCACACCCCGACGGATCTACCTTCCGCACCTTGGAATCCCCAACTGCCAACTCACCACTTCACTGGAGCCGCTTCAGTGACTGGCTTGTCCACCGCTCCAGATCTCCTTGACCGCCATCATGGTCCACCGCACCAGATCTGCTTAACCGGCGCCTTCGTCCACCATAGTGTCGGCCCTTCACTGACTCCCTCGTCCGTCCCTTCGCCGGCCCTTCATACAAGCCCTCGTCCACCGCAATAGATCCGCCTCATCGAAAGCACTGTACAACGCCCCCGCCGAAGCCTTCATCCACTGCACCGGACCCGCTCCACGGATGCCATATTCAACTCCACCAGCCCTGCTTTACCAACGCCGCAGACTCATCATGTTATTTCGATTTGTACTCCTTCGGTTTTTCTCTTTATCGTGCAACTGTTCACTTACCACAGATGAGCTTTCTTGTATGTCGATAGGCGCCGCAACCGTAGCACCAAAGCTGCTTTAGCGACGGCGACAGCCGGCCCAAACTCAACCGCAACACGAGCACCATCGACGATCCTTAGCTATCAAGTATGCTAACGATACACATACGCCGCCGATAATCAGGTACTATTATCCAACGGCCGGCGCCTACATTCACTTTCTTAACATAAGCACCGCACCTTTGAATTTCTTCAGGGCATCATTCAGTTTTTCATGAGACACGTTATTCTGCTTATACCTGTAGGGCCATACTTCTGGCAGTGAACATGTTACATGTGCTAAATTACATACCAGTGCACATATAGTTAATATGCTTTAGTTTTGTCCTAAGTATTACTGTACTTCCTAGATATCACTGCCTACTATTTTACATCTTGCATGCTATATTTATGATAATGATGTTGTTCTTATGCCACCTGTTGGTTCCATCAGACTGCTTCATGTTCTATATGCTTAATTACACATCAGCAAACTAGCATGTGGTTCCGCTGGTTTTTGTTCATTTTACCCTACATTTTCTAATGCTAGCTATTACATCACTGCTCCGAGCCTCTGTTCATTACTTTTTTGTGTGTTCTTGATCTTCCCAAGTTGCATGACTATTTTGATGCTTCTATTAATTATGGAGCTGCCAACCCCATCAAGAAAAATATTTGTTCTTTTGGGGCTGGCACCTCGAACAAGCATAAAAATAGAGGGAAGCAGATATATTGTCGTGTATGCACACACCCTTCTTTCATTAGTTTATATGAACCATTGATGATCAATTTGAACCAGTGCATGTGATTAAAATTAATTTTACCTAAATAGAGTGTGCAGAATAAACTACAACAAGTAGATTTGCAACCACGGGATGCTCACGATATCTTCAAAGAACATTGCAACAGCAGCGAGGCTTCACAACAACATATGGTAAGCCAGTGTGTTTTCGTACATGTGAAATGTAATGCGTGTGGGTTGCTTTCTTAGCTTGTGCCCTCAACCTATAATCCTACAGAATAACAAATAGTTCAGTTGTCTCCTTTGCTGTATTGCTTGATTCGAATGCTTGTTTGTTACTTGTTACGCTATACCTGAGTTGGCCAATATGTCAGTAGTGCCTGCTCTACTATCGTAAAGAAATGCATGCCTAGTTCATTTGAGTCCTTAACTTTTCCTCTGAAATTCATCACAAGACTGTCTTAGTAGTTTATATGAGGCCACACTATTAAGTGCTTTCTCAGATTATTTCAACTGCTTAGATGCCTTGGCAACTTAAATATAGCGGTGGTACACTCCCTTTCAACTTGGGACGTCAACTGGGTCCCGTTTAATCCCGATTAAAGTCCACTAGTGGTATGATAGTTCATAAGAGTTTTTGTTTTTTTGAGGAAAATGAACCAGGGAGCTAGCAAAAACTAACTAGATGGGACTGGCGGATGTCGTTTATTTGCCACTTACATCCCTAGTTTCATCTTACCATTTTAATTTCTTTTCGGCTGATGCTGCTTCGAACCATTTAAATATAGCTTGCCATGCTCGACAATAATTCGTATGTCGTTTACCATGTAAGCTTACTGCCTGGATCATGCGATAACTATCTCTTACTTATGTCTAGTGGAAACCTTTTAGGATGCCGTTCACACTAGGACACAATGTACAACCCCAGAATCTATTTGTGGAAGAAGTGCGCCATCCATGTTATCAGATGGTAGCAGTTCAGAGGCAACACTGCCGGAGAGCAGTCTAAGCACAGATATTATAGTTCTTGAGGCTCTACTAGAGGCAGAAAGAGATGGTATGGCTGCCATGAATGAGGTAATCTCGATATTGAAGATGGAAATTATGCAATTAGCTGCACGCATTATGCAAGCAACCCAAGAATTGGAGGAAGTAAGAATGTTGCATTTGAAGACGGAGGAGGTCCTGCTGCTTCTGCTATCTGAAGCCCATGGTAATCCCTGTTCTTCTTTAGATAGCAGTTGAAATTGTCATTAGATTATTATACTTGCATGTTGTGTCATGTCTCTGAATGGATTATGTTGTAAGACCCCCTATGTTGTCCATGTGTTGTAATGATCCGAATTTCTTAGGCGAGGTAATCCTCAGTACTTGTATGGTTGACATAAGGTGAACTGTTTTTCGTGTGAGCATATTGTATTGGATGAAATAACTGTTTGACTCAAAGTGTATCCAACCTACTGAATTCGAAGATCACGGCATTTCTAAATCATAATCATATATAAAGGTGGAATAAATCTTTGTTGTGGTTTTGAAGAAATAAATAACAAAACCTAGAATTATCTGTGGATATTCGTAATCGAATAAAAATTGGATTTGGATTTAGTTGCCAGGGCCCAGGGCAAACATGAATGCTAAATCTCCCAAGTTTTGAACGAAGCGGCTAAACGCCCACTGTCATTTGTGGGCTGCCCGAAGCAAGTGTTTGCGAGATGGAAATTACTGTCTACCCCTGACACTTGACATCCTTATCGACCGGATTCACACTGCTGTCGATAGGGGTAGACTAGTAACTTCAATTAGACGTGACACGATGGCCTCTGAGCCCATTCAGACACGGTGGGCACCAAACGTGGGCGGCAAAACACATTTGATTCAAGCTCGCCCGAAAGACATCTGTCTCTCCCTACATTTCCCCATTCATCCACGGTGGGCGGCAAAACAAACTCTCCTCGTCCGAAATCGATGTAGGCTAATATTTTAAATAGGGCCAGATGTGTAACTTCCCTCAGATGTGACACAACCGCCCTACCTGTCAGCCCCGTTAATACACCGTGGGCGGCAAAACACCCTCTCCTCGCCCGAAATCGTTACCGGCAAATTTTTGGGAGATGCGAGATTACTGTCCTATCCCCAACCGACGTGATGTCCGAAATTTTGAACGGGGGATAAGTTTGTAACTTTCCCACATTTCAGACAAGCGCGTCCCAAAGTTTGAGATCCGCCCCTCCATTTCCCTATTCATACACCGTCGGCGCCACGACAACCTCCCACTGCGGCCAGCCTCCTTCGTCCACCACCCCATCCTCCACCTTGCCGGAGCCGCTACCCCTACCCCGTCGTCCACTGCAAGGGATGGACGTCTCTCGTCCATGGTGCCGGACCAGGACCCTTTCGTCGCGTCGTCTCGCTTCATCGGCGCCGTCGTCCACCTTGCTGTTGCCACTCCTATGACCGCCTCGTCCACGAAAACATGATTTATCCCCCGACCCAGCCGTCTGCCATCTAAAGTCTTCTTCCCCGCCGCCGACAGCCATCGCACCCGCAGCACCCTCAATGTATCAGTAGGGGCCTACACGGCGTCGCAAGAGAGGTGGTACTCTTCCATATGTGCTTAAGTTATTGATCTCACCCAGAAAATAGATCTTAAATTGTTTACTGTACTTTTCTTGTCCATACCAAATTGTAGTGGCTAGTTGAATGCAAACATTGGTTGCGAAGTAGCTTTGTCTGGTTTGCACCTTCAGATCTGCCATGTCACGATAACTATACTCGTAAAGCTTATGGTTCCCCCCTTTATATTCACTACCATCATCATAGGTGCTTCACTGCTTCGTGTTGTGCTAGCACTGCTCCTCAAGACCTCAACCCATCAAGCAAAACAACATGCCACTCATAATTCCAAAGCTTACGTGTTGAAATACGAATCTAATATGATGCTCATATTACTAAAATAGAGAATGTTTAATTGGTCACCTAATGTTCCTATATTCGTTTCAAAAAGCATGTGCGCCACCCACTGGTCCAGCTAGTTCCACTTTCCTGATTTTACTCTTGATGCTTAGGGTTTTCCCCTTTTATCTACTCTACTATGATCTGCGTAGGTGCTTTCTGTTGTACTAGCATTACTCCACCCTTCAAGCTAAACAACACAACACTCAAAATTCCAAAGCTTAGTTGTTCAAATATGATTGTGATATGATACTGATATTAGTTAACAGACACATTTAATTGGTTAGCTAAAGGTCCCACTTGAGTTTCCAAATGCATGTCGCGACATATAGAGAGACAGCAGAATTGCATTTCTTTTTCACTTGTTGACTGTACTTTCTTGTCCATACCAAATATTAGTTGTTATTTCAAAGCAAACATCGGTTGCTAACTACCCTTTGCGCGGTTTGCAACTTCAGATCTGCCATCCCACTGCCACGGTCAACACTATACTCATCATGCTTACGGTTTCCCCATTTTATGATGACCACGATCAGCTTACGTGGTTCGTGTCGTAATAGCACTGCTCCACCCATCGAGCTAAACAAGCCTAGTTGTACAAATTCAAATCTAATATTATGCTGATATTAGTAAAACTGAGAGATGTTTAATTGGTCAGCTAAATGTTCCTACTTTAGTTTCGAAATGCATGTGATCCACATATGGAGAGACCGGAAGGAACATTATTTCTTTATGCGCTCTGGTTCATCATGGATGGCCAACCGACATTGTATAGAAAGACTTGTAATATCTTCAATCTACTTGCTCTTCTGCTCTCCTTTAAGATGATCCTCTTCTCTTGCGGTCGACTAGTCAGATCGAGTTATTCTCCCTTAGTATATTTTGAATCTGTCAGGTTAGGTCGACTTGTTCTTCTGTACTATATGTTGAAGTTGTCATCTGCGAAGTATCATCACTTCTGGAGCTCTCATATTTTGGGTAGTAGGCCACATTATATTAATGCACACACGAAATTACAGCATGCATGGAACCTCTTAGAAGAATTGCAGAGATAGCACAAAGGGGTTTACAGGGAGGAAGTATTGGATTAGAATCACTTCTGCATTACAAAGATAATCTTACTTGTTTTTATGTTTTCATGCATGTCAGGTATTGAACATTATCGAAATGAATATGAGAATGGGCGCACGAGAATATTGCGGAACAATCCACTGGCTAACAAACTTGGCATGGTGGAGGATGGCCTATCTTATTCACCCATCAAGGTGCATGCTCTAACTTGGCAAGGTTGTATTGGTCGCACATATTTTGCATTTGACCTCTTGCATTACTTCTACTTTGTTACACCATCTGCTTAGTTTAAGCATCATCTATGAGTATATGCCATACCTATCCATTTTTATGTACCTATTCCATGTGTCGTCATACTATGTTTTTCCAGTCAAATGTTCTCGGTTTTTCAGGTCTACTAAAAGCGGGTCATGAGGCTTGTCAGGTCTGCCATTGTTCTCGGTTTTTCTTGGCCGAGGTGTTTGGCGAGCCATTCGTCTCAGACGCTGTGTTTGAAAGCTGCTAAGGCCTCAGCATCCGGACAGTCGACGATTTGGTTCTTCTTGGTGAGAAACCTCTTCCAAAGCTTTCGAGCTAACTCTCCGGGCTGTTGAATTATCTGACTTAAATCGTCTGCATCCGGAGGTCGGACATAGGTCCCTTGAAAATTAGCCCGGAAAGCGTCCTCCAGCTCCTCCCAACTTCCAATTGAGTTTTCGGGGAGGCTTTTCAGCCAGTGCCGAGCTGGTCCTTTAGGCTTGAGGGGCAAGTACTTAATGGCACGAAGGTTGTCTCCGCGAGCCATATGGATATTGAGGATAAAGTCCTCAATCCAGACCCCAGGGTCTGTGGTCCCATCGTACGCCTCTATGTTCACTAGTTTGAATCCTTCTGGGAATTCATGGTCCAGCACCTCATCGGTGAAACATAGGGGGTGTGCAGCACCCCTGTATTTGGATGTATCATGGCGTTCGGACGGTTGTAGTATTCGGTTTTGATTTTGTGCCGGAGCACGCTTCCTAGATCCATAGATGGATCTAGTCATACTGGATTTTTGGCGCAAGTCCTCACATAGATCATGTGTTGACTTATGTGCGACTTTGTTTGCTGCTCTATCGCGGTCACAAGGTGGTTGATCCGGCCGGCTGGCCGTTTTATTTTTCGGCTGTATGGGCTCTAAGGCCTCCACCATACTTTTCTTCGTTGTCGAGCACTTGTTCCACCTGCTGTTGAGCATATTTTGTTTGGCCTTAAGCCTTTGCTTCTGCTTCTTTAGACTTCGCGTTGTGGCAATAAGCCTTCTGCGGAGGTTCTCTTGCTCCAAGTGTGTTTCCGGGATGATGTGTGCATCTTCGTCCGGACTGTTTTCCTCCCCAGAGGGGGTTTGATGAGGTTTATCCTCGGCGTCGCTGTGTTCGGACGTCGGATCTGTACTATGTTCGCCGTTTGCCGCTTCATCATGCTTTGCTACCGGAGCAATGTGGTCGTTGCTTCCTCTGGAGTCGACTGGAGTGTTATTTTCTCTTGCGCTGTTATCGCTGTTTTTGCCGAGGCGGGATTTGGAGCGGCACCTACGCCGATGCTTTGTTTGCTTCTTGGAGGGGTCATCCTCCGATGTATCCTCACGTTCCTCGTCATCGTTTTCTTTGGGTGTATCCACCATGTATATGTCATGTGATGAGGTGGCAGTCCAGCGCCCTGTGGGCGGTGGTTCCTGTTCGTCTCCTGCATCGTCGTCCATACCGTCGATGTCTTTGGAGTTGAAGTCGAGCATGTCGGTTAAATCGTTGACAGTGGCTACTAAGTGGGTGGTGGGTGGGCAGCGAATTTCTTCGTCGTCCGCATCCCATTCTAGCCGGACATAGTTCGGCCAAGGTTCTCCTGACAAGGAGAGAGACCTTAATGAATTTACCACATCGCCGAAAGGCAAGTGCTGAAAGATATCCGCGGAGGCAAACTCCAAGATCAGCGCCCAGTCGGATTCGATAGGCACGGATGCAGGCGGCTCGGAGTTCGTGGCCGGAGAAAAATCCAGTGGTTTGGCGACACGGCACTCGTAAGGGGTGAAGTCAGTATCCGGCTCCATCACCACTGAGAGTGCGGCCTCCATGGCGGGGTCTATCCCTCCATCCTCGGATGGCGCAATTTGCTCCGGATTGAAGGCCGGAGTAGTTGCAGATGCGATCTCCCGAACACTGTCCGGCGACAGAGTTACATCGTGCTTGTCGTGATTGTGCGGCGCACCTGAGATGGGCTCGAATCCGTCGGAGATCAACTCTCTGCGGATGTCGACAGTGTAGTTTAAGTTTCCGAACCTGACCTGATGGCCAGGGGCATAGCTCTCGATCTGCTCCAGATGGCCAAGCGAATTGGGCCGCAGTGCGAAGCGGCCGAATACGAAGATCTGTCCGGGGAGGAAAACCTCACCCTGGACCGCATCGTTACCGATGATCGAAGGGGCCTTCGAGCCTTATGGTGACAACACAGTGGAACTCTCAATTAAAGCACCAATGTCGGTGTCAAAACTGGAGGATCTCGGGTAGGGGGTCCCGAACTGTGCGTCTAAGGCGGATGGTAACATGAGGCAGGGGACACGATGTTTACCCGGGTCCGGGCCCTCTTGATGGAGGTAATACCCTACGTCCTGCTTGATTGTTCTTGATGATATGAGTATTACAAGAGTTGATCTACCACGAGATCGTAGAGGCTGAACCCTAGAAGCTAGCCTATGGTATGATTGTTGTTGTCCTACGGACTAAACCCTCCAGTTTATATAGACACCGGAGGGGGCTAGGGTTACACAGAGTCGGTTACAAGGGAGGAGATCTACATATCCGTATTGCCAAGCTTGCCTTCCACGCCAAGGAAAGTCCCATCCGGACACGCGACGAAGTCTTCAATCTTGTATCTTCATAGTCCAACAGTCTGGCTGTCCGGAGACCCCCTAATCCAGGACTCCCTCAGGTACTGTCTTCCCAGTTGAACCCATCTTTGCCAAATCATCAGTTGCTTTGTTCTTGAGGTGTGACACGTGATGGAGTTCCAACCCTTCAAAGTGTTTCTCCAGCTTTATGACGGTGTTGTAGTAGCCAGTCATCGTCGGACTATGGATATCTGACTCCTTCATGACTTGGTTGACCACTAGGTCCGAGTCGCCATAGACAATCAGTTGGCTAATTCATAGAGAAATTTCCATTCGCAACCCATACAAGAGAGCTTTGTATTCATCTTTGTTGTTGGAGGAGTCAAAGTGAATCTGAAGCACATAACTAAGTCGGTCGCCTTTAGGAGATACCAAGACCACTCCAGCCCCAGAGCCGTGGAGCATCTTGGAGTCATCAAAGAACATCGCCCAGTGATCGGGGACACTCGAGATGGGTTGCTCTTGCTCGATCCACTCAGCAAGGAAATCTACCAGGGCTTGCGACTTGATGGCTTTCTTGGCTTCGAACTGTATCTCCAGAGGAAGGAGCTCTATGGCCCACTTTGCCACTCGGCCTATGGCATATCTGTTGTTCATGATCTCAGACAAAGGGGTGGTGTCACTTACCACCGTGACCGAGGGTTCTTGAAAGCAATGCGCCACCTTCTTTGTAGTTAGATAGATTCCATATAGTAGATTCTGATAATACAGATATCTTTGCTTGGAAAGGATTAGGACTTCAGAGATGTAGTAGACTAGTCTTTGGAGCTTGAAGGTTTTGCCTTGTTCTTCCCATTCCACAATGAGAGTCGTGCTAACAACTCGGCCCGTGGTCGTGATGTATAGGAGAAAAGGCTCTTTGCTCCTCGGAGCAGCTAGCACTGGCTGGGTGGAAAGCAGGGCTTTAAGTTCCACGAATGCACCCTGTGCTTCGCGAGTCCACTCGAACCTGTCATACTTCTTCATCAATCCGTAAAGCGACATAGCTTTTTCACCAAGCCTTGAGATGAATCTACTCAGGGCTGCTAGACAACCTCTGAGGCGTTGTACGTCGTGGAGATGCTTTGGTTGCTTCATTGGGACAATAGCCCCAATCTTCTCAAGACTTTCATCGATTCCATGTTTGGAAATGAGGAGACCGAGTAATTTGCGTGTGGGTACACCGAATGTATATTTAGTCGGATTGAGGTTGATGCCAAAAGTGCGTAAGTTCATGAAGGTCTCGACGAGGTCATTTAGGAGGTCGAAATCTTTCCTGGATTTGAACACCATGTCATCCATATAGGCCTCGACGTTCTGACTAATCTTCTTCATCATGCACTTCTGAATCATATGCTAAAACACGGCTCTAGAAGTTTTCAACCCGAATGGCATAGTGATATAAAAACACTCGAATGGGGTGATGAACTCTGTTTTTATTTCATCAGGACCATACATTTGGATCTGGTGGTACCCAGAGTATGCATCCAGAAAAGATAACCGCTCACACCCGACAATAGAATCTACTATCTGATCTATGCGAGGGAGAGGGAAATGATCCTTCGGGTAGGCCTGATTGATGTGTTTAAAATCAATACACATCCGAAGGGAGTTATCTTTTTAGGCATCATGACAACGTTGGCGAGCCACTTAGAGTGGTACATCTCTCGGATGAATTCAGCGGCCAAAAGTCGCGTTATCTCCTTGCTAATTTCCTTGCGCTTCTTAGTGGAAGATTGTCGATTGCGCTCTTTGACCGGCTTCATCTTTGAGTCGACACAAAGTTTGTGCTTGGTCAGTTCCCTGGGAACACTCGGCATGTTAGTAGGCTTCCATGCGAAGACGTCTCAATTCTCACGGAGGAACTAGATGAGCTCACTTTCCTATTTGCTGTCAAGGGTGGTGGAGATGTTGGTCGGGCGGCATTCGAGTCCTAGGGATGAATTTGCACTGGCTTCGTCTACCCTGCTGACTAGAAAGTGGATTCAATAGTCGGCTTCTTGGACTTCAGTAGCTCACTCAAGTCCACCGCCTTCTTGTACTCATCTAACTCGGCCATCGCTATTTGTTCGTTAGTGATTTGGGAGCCCTTCTAAAGACATTCTTTGGCCAGCTTCTGATTGCTTGTGATGGTGATCACGTGTTTCAGCCCTGGCATCTTAAGCTGAAGATACACATAACATGGATTGGTCATGAAATGTGCGTAGGCGGGCCTACCTAGGATGGCGTGGTAAGCACTCCAAAAGTCTACCACTTCGAAAGTCAGCCATTCCTTTCGGAAATTCTTCTCCTTGCCGACTACAACATTGAGGGCAATCTGTCCGAGTGAGTTGGCCTTCTTCCCGGGGATTACCCCGTGGAACTGTATATTGCTCTTGCTGAGTCGGGACATCGGAATGCCCATTGCCTCCAAGGTGTCGGTGTAAATAATGTTGATCCCTGATACTTCTCCATCATATCTACTTTCCCAAACTTTTTTGCCCTTGTGTTGGACTCTAATTTGCATGATTTGAATGGAACTAACCCAGACTGATGATGTTTTCAGCAGAATTGCCATGGTGTTATTATTGTGCAGAAATAAAAGTTTTCGGATTGACCTGGAAATTTATGGAGAATATTTTTGGAATATATAAAAAATATTGGAGCAAGAATCAACTAGAGGGGGGCACCCAGAGGCCACAAGCCCTAGGGGAGCGCCTACCAGGCTTGTGGGCCCCCTGGACCACCTCCGACCCTAATTCCAACTCAATAAGTACCTATTTGCGGAGAAAAAAGTCAGAGAGAAGAATTCATCGCGTTCTATGATACGGAGCCACCTCCGTTTCTTGTTCTTCATCGGGGGGGCTGATCTGGAGTCCGTTCGGGGCTCCGGAGAGGGGTATTCGTCGCCATCATCATCACTAACCTTCCTCTATCACCAATTTCATGATGCTCACTGCCGGAGTGAGTAATTCCATTGCAGGCTTGCTGGACAGTGATGGGTTGGATGAGATTTATCGTGTAATCGAGTTAGTTTTGTTAGGGTTTGATCCCTAGTATCCACTATGTTGTGAGATTCATGTTGTTACGACTTTGCTATGCTTAATGCTTGTCACTAGGGCCCGAGTGCCATGATTTCAGATCTGAACCTATTATGTTTTCATGAATTTATTTTTGTTATTGATCCTATATTGTAAGTTGTAGACACCAATTATGAATTATGATCCGCATACCCCAAGGTAACAACAATTGGGATTATTTCCGGCGATTATCGTAGTTTGAGGAGTTCATGTATTCACTAAGTGCTAATGCTTTGTTCTGGTTCTCTATTAAAAGGAGGCATTAATATCCCTTAGTTTCCATTAGGACCCTGCTCCCATGGGAGGGTAGGACAAAAGATGTCATGCAAATTCTTTTCCATAAGCACGTATGACTATATACGGAATACATGCCTACATTATATTGATGAATTGGAGCTAGTTCTGTGTTACCCTAGGTTATTACTGCTACATGATGAATATCATCCAACACAATTATTACTGTCGATCCAGTTGCCTACGAGATTTTCACATATTGATCTTTGCTAAGTTACTTTTGTTGCTACTGCTGTTACAATCACTACAAACTACTACTGTTACTTTTACCACTGTTACCATTACTTCCATACTACTTTTCTACTAAATAATTTGCTGTAGATATTAAGTCTTTCAGGTGTGGTCGAATTGACAACTCAACTACTAATACTAGTGAATATTCTTTGGATCCCCTTGTGTCGAATCAATAAATTTGGGTTGAATACTCTACCCTCGAAAACTATTGCAATCCCCTATACTTGTGGGTTATCAAGACCTTTTTCTGGCGCCGTTGCCGGGGAGCATAGTTCTATTCTATGAGTCACTTGGGATTTATATCTGTTCATCACTATGAAGAATTTGAATGATACCAAAACCAAGATTTTTTTCCTCTAGAATGAGGGGAGGTAAGGAACTGCCATCTAGCTCTGCACTCGATTCACCTTCTGTTTTGAGTAAGCTTGCGACACCTACACCTGCTATTAATTCTGACATGTCGCAAGTAATTCACTACAAAAAAGACACATCCGTGACATTTTGGGCCGAACGAATTTTTTTCTGTCATACATATGACACTTCTATGACGATAATTGTGACAAAACCAGGTATCATCATAGACGTGGTGGGCTCCTACTTCTATGACAAAAAATCATGACAAAAAATGGGCTTTTCATCCTGGGCAGGCCGGAGACGCAGCTGCATGACATTCTTTGGGCCGTCCATGACAGAAAAAACCGTGGTAAAAGCGAGGGCAAGGAAAATTTCGGGGAGTTCCCGATTACGGTGGGAGGTCGGGGGCCGAGCGATGCGTGTTTCTCTCGTACACATACGCGCGTGTGTGCGAGGCGTTGGCTCTAACTGAACTCGAGCGAGGCGTCGGGCTCTAACTGAACCCGAGCGATTGCACTGCAGGCTACGCGTTACTAAACCCGAGCGATCGATCGATGACTGTTAACTGAACTCGATCGAGTGATTCCTTCACTCCTGCTGCTAACTGAAGCTGATTGATTGGATGAACAGTGAGCGTTGCGGGGGGGGGGGTGGATGAACAGTGAGTGGTGGCGTTGCCTCTGGATGGACAGGACCCCGTGGTGTGGTGGAGGGCTGGATGAACAGTAGATGATGGAGGGGTGCCCGTGGAGGGGTGGTTGAACAGGACCCCGTGGTGTGGAGGGCTGGATAAACAGTAGACGGTGGAGGGGTGGTTGAACAGTAGCCAGTGGAGTAGCGCGCGGTGGAGGCTGGATAAACAGGAGCCCGTGGAGGATGGAGGAGGTCGACGGTAGCCCATGGAGGCTGGAGGTGGTCGACGGTGGAGATGAACAGTATCTCGTGGAGTCCCGTTTTGCGGTACGCCACACCCCTCCCGATGAACATGACCCCCGTTTCGACCGTAGGAGGTCCGTTTCGTCCGTTTTGCGGTACGCCACACCCCTCCCAATCAACAGGAACCCCGTTTCGACCGTAGGAGGTCCGTTTCCTCCATTTTGCGGTACGCCAGACCCCTCCCGATCAACAGGACCCCGTTCCGAACGTAGGAGGTTCGTTTCCTCCATTGTGCGGTACGCCAGGCCTCGTTTCCATCGCCTGTTCCGTCCAAGCCCTCCCGATGAACACGACCACGCATTCCGTTCCGACCCAGCTGGTTGGCTCCCACACGTTCCGTTGCCTCCCGATGAACACGACGCATTATGTTGCCTCACCATCAACACGACGCATTCCGTTGCCTCCCCATGAACACGACGACGACGCTGCTTCCCCGTTCCGACCCAACCAAGTACACGAGCCCTGGCCATACGTATGCGCGAGTAGGCGTTCGAGACCTCTCCCGTATGTACACATACGTGGCCGTATTTTCTTTCTTGCACCCTGGCCGCTGTACGTATGTGTACATGCTACGTGCGCGCCTCTACTATGACATGTGTGCGCCTCTATTACGACACGTGCGTGCCTCTACATCGACCAGTATGTACGTACACGTTCGCGACCAGAATGACAACGCTATGTACGCTTCGACCAGGTGGGTCCCGACTGTCAGGCACTTCCTTGCCTGCGAAGATGTAGCTGGTGTGTCCCAGCAGTCAGGGGGGCGAATCATTTTTTTTTTCCCGGACGCACTTCCTTGCGTGCGAAGGTGTAGCTGCTGGGTCCTAGCAGTCAGGGGGCGAATCATTTTTTTGCCCGGACGCACTTCCTTGCGTGCGAAGGTGTAGCTGGTGGGTCCCAGCAGTCAGGGGGCGAATCGTCTTTTCGGACGCACTTCCTTCCATGCGAAGATGTAGCTAGTGGGTCCCAGCAGTCAGGGAGCGAATCGTTTTTTTTCCCGGACGCACTTCCTTGCGAGCAAAGATGTAGCTCGTGGGTCCCAGCAGTCAGAGGGTGAATCATTTTTTTGGCGAAATACGGTGGCCCGTCCGGTGGGTCCCCACTGTCAAGTGGAGGAATAATTATTTTGCGCGTAATAAGGAGCCACTTCCTTGCGGCTGCCGTGGACCCAGCTGTCAGCCTCTCCATGTACAGTCCACGTCCGATGGAAGTCGTTCCTTGACCACGTTGACCACGCCGCGCCGAGAGCACCAGGGCGGTGGACGACGGTGAGGCCTAGGAAGGGGACGACGCGGGGCTGGGGAAGACGCGGCAGTGGATGCACACCCGGAGAGAAGTATGAGGGTTCACTGGTTCGGATGCGCTGCCGTCGCCGCAGAATAATAGGGGGTGTGGACGAGTGGAGGGATGGCCTGGCCAGCGGTGGGAGTAGTAGGGGGCGGTGAGGCCTCCGCGGCAGCACAACCGACCACGGGAGGTAGGACCAGGCGGCACGACCAGCGCTGCTTTGGGTGGCTAGAGCAAAAGAAGACCATAGGTTGAAGAAGCACGACGGCCGTTGGATGGACATCGTACGGTCACTGCAGCTAGAATCGTTTATATTGACTAAGTTGACAAAGCCCTTGGTACGTCTACTTAGTAGGCCCACAGGTCAGCTTCCGAAACGGTGCGCCCCAGATGTCAGGGGGAGGAATCATTTTTTGGGCGGATGAAGCTAGAATATCCGAGATTGAAGAAGAAGCATGGCATCCGTTGGATGGACATCCAACGGCCACTGCTACTAGAACCATGTGTTGACTATAACGCGTCAACTCTGTTTTTTTAGGGGACGCGTCAACTTAGTAAGGCCAGAAGTGTGTGGCAGAGAACTTATAGCCCATTTGAGATTTGTAAGAATGTGTAGCCCATTTTTGAATTCTAATGGAATTTACTACAGCCCATTTAGAGTTTGTTAAAAGTACAACCCATTTCAACCAACCGTTCAAAATAGAATTCAATAGAATTTCCCACATTTTGATGGGATCCGAAATATTTTTATCCCGAAATTTCTAGTGAGATTAAATACAATTTCAATATAAATTTATATTACGTAAAAATCCAACGAAACATTGCACTCGCAACAATTAATGAAATTAAAATTTTCAATATCCAAAAATAATGTTTTATAAAGTAATCACGTGTTTGGTGCATTTTTTATAGTTACTGCCCAGTTTTTATAATTACATCCCATTTATTATTTCTTAAAGCCCATTTTCTTGTTAATCCTAATGCATCCCTCCTAGGAAAGATTTGCAGCCCAGCGGGGCGGAGAATAACAACTTGACCTTGCCTGGGTATTCCTAAAAAAAAGTATAGCTGGGCTAGCCATTTTCAACTTGAAAAAAATTAATATCTGGCCTGGGCTAGACGGGCCATAGCCCGCCCAGTTAATACCTGCAGCGATGTTTTCGTTGTTGTTCAGAGGGGAAAAATTAATATGTGGGCTCAACATCAAAAAACTCTACAGTGCTCACACCTCAAAAACACAAATACTGCTCAAGCTGCTTGGCCCCAGCTGTCGGCCGCTTGTTGTGCAATTCTCTCGTTTATTGACTACTCCCTCCTTTCCGGTTTATAAGGCTCAATTCAAACATCTCACCAACCAAGGTAGATGATGAGTGGTGGAATATTTTTTGTAGTTTGCAAAAGCACCTAATTAATGCTCTTGTTTTCCTCAAAAAATTATGTTTACGAATGCATTAATTGCAATGCATGCATGCATAAAGTGCATGCATTGGTCAGTTTTCTCGTAATACTTGCATGCAATGATTTAATGCACCTTGAAGTCTGAACATGTGATGGGGAACAACCAAATTGAGCCTTATAAAATGGAAAAACTAAAATTTTGAGATAATCCCTATAAACCGGAAAGGAGGGAGTACTACATAGGTTGACAATGGTGTGGGACCGTGATGTCAGCAAACCAGGAGGAAGCAAAATAAATTATAGTTATATATATATATAATAAGGAGGCACTTGCATACGTGAGGCTATGGACCTGATGGGTCCCCATTCTCATCCTCTCCAAGTAAAGTCATCTCCTCGCCCGCGCGCGCTTTCCGCCTGAAACAGTCAGCGCCGCCCTCCCCGCTTCCCGGTGCAGGCGATTGCTCCGCCTTCAAACGACACAAGTGCCATCTGCCCGTCCATCTGCCGCCCACATTAATGATATGCGGTTGCCGAGGCGGCTACTCCGGCACCACACGTCTGTCCCTCCGCCCGCCCACCATTGCTATATAAACTGCTGTGCCGGCCATAGTCGTAGTCATCCGCATCCGTTCCCTTTCTCCTGTCCACACCACTACTACCCACCATAGCTTCCTCGCGCTCCAGCACTCTTTGGGATAGGCGGGCGATGGACCACAAGGAGATGGCAGCCATTGCTGCCGACCGGCTGGCCGGCAGGCAGCCGGAGGACAACAACGTCCCAATGGAGAACATGGTAGTCGACGATCCGGCGCCAACCCCTTCCTCCGCGCCATCCTCGCTGGTGCATTGCACCATGACCATCGGCGAGGCCCATGCCCAATATATGGACAGGGTGAGGCAGATGCGTGAGGAGCAGTTCCGGGAGGCACGGGCCGACGCCGCCTACAACCACCATCTCCTCGAGGAGCACCTGCAGGCGGAGAAGCAGATCGCCATGGAGCGGGCGGAGCAGGAGGCGCTGCTCGACTCGTACCGCTCCGCCCACCAGGGCCGCCTCGAGCGCTGGCGGTACCGCAACCAGGTGGCGGAGGCTGCGGCCGCCTACAAAGATGCTAGCAAAGAGGGCGATGAAGCAGGCGAGGCGTTGTTTGGCGAGACCGAGGGCGAGGTAGAGGACAATGCCGGCTCCGACGAGTCCCCGCTCCACTGGCGTCGATGAGGCCTTGCTCCGCCGAGTCCCCGCGGCACCAACAACGAGGCAGAGGACACCGCCGGCTCCGCCGAGGCCCTGCCCCGCCAACAACGAGGCAGAGGACATCGCCGGCTCCATCGAGGCCCCGCCCCGCTGCCAACGAGGCCGCGCCACACAGAAAACGAGGAAGAGTAGAACACGGCAGGTCGCCACCGCTCGGGTCCAAGTAAGGCCACCGCTGCTACCCTCCGGTTGAAGCCAAGCTAGGCGGGTTGACCATTGATGGCCGGTTAGCTTCTTGGTGGCGACGTGGAGTCGGAGAGCTGCGCTGGAGAAGAACGCTGCTTCTACTTAACTGCTGGTGTAGTTGGCTGACTGACACATGGGCCCAACAGGCCACATGTCAGTTACGCAACTGCACCTGCAGTTAAGTCACTGAAGCTTCTGTTCGGCTCAGCGGGACACAGGTGGGTATCTTCGGTTAAATAATTATACCTCCAGCGCACCCCTTTTTAGTTGAAGAATGTATGGAATGTAATGAAATCCGGCATCTTTATATGAAATCCAACTGTGTATGAATGAATTTATTTCGATTAGTTCGAATTTCTGTATCACTGGCATTGGATGAACATGCAAAACAATACGTACTAGCATTATTCCTAGGGTGATCACCTCGTTTGTAGCAGTTTCACATGTACTCCCTTCGGTCCTTTCTAGTCTGCATACAAGTTTCGTCTGCAGTCAAAGTATCTCTACTTTGACCAATCTTATACAAAAAAGTATGCACTTTCACAATGTGTGAAGTAAAAATGAACAGAAGGAGTACAAAGAGTTTGAGCAGCTTTTTAGCGTTTCTGTACATTGCAATCAAACACACAGGCCTGGCAATTCATAGAGAACATTCAAAACAATCGATGATTATGCATCTCAACGACTCACATGTCAGAGGCAATATTTACTTCACAACTAAATAATAAAGAAAAAATTGATCGACGCTGCTGACAGCAAAGGGCATCCCATTCAAAAATATCAAACGCATGTCTTGCTAAAATCAATGAGCAAAATTTGACAAGGTTGTCCCATTCCAAAATATCAAATGCCTATGATTGTGGAATGGGCAGGGTTTGCCATCAGTTCAGACATTGACATGGCACCTCGTGCTAAATAAACCAGCTGTTCTTTTTGTGCAGTTCCACCAAAACCAACCAAATCCGCGCGTAGCTTGTATGATTTCGCCCTTATATGTTGCAACGCCTTGAACTTATCGGCACCTCCTTTCTTGTGGTGGAAATGAATGATTCGATGTATTCATGAACATTTTGTGCAGTTCCCATTGAAATCAAGCTGAGCACCCCTGTTTGCACAAATACAAAAAAGTGATTAGTATAAAGCAAACTGTACTATGAATTGACAGTTTCAACAGGCACATACATGGTCCATGTAGAGCACACTTTTAGAAAAATGGAACTCACCAGAAAGAATCCTAGAACAACATTGTACTCACGCATCACAGCAAAAAGATGGAGATTTGTCAGTCCTTACGAGCTGAAGTTAGTTTGGCCTTGTGGGGAGTAATGTAACCATCCTTCAATTGCTCCTTCTGATGAGAAGATAGACATGGCTTCTTCATCCTGGCATAATTGGAACTAGTCACTTCACGTACTCTATATTCTTCTTCAGAGGAAGATGATCCTGTTGTGCAAAGACAAGAGGACTACTAAATGCTAGCATCCCTGCTTGCTCGAAAAAAAAGGAAAGGAAATATTTAAAACGACACAGATGAAGCACTTCTCAAGGACAATACCACTTTTTCATGATAGTATCTAAACAGTAGCACAACACCAATAGAGATGACAAAGCTCAATCATATGGATGAAATCAGTGGGCGAGTACCAACCTTTATCAGGAGGCTTATTGTGTAGAGCATACAGATGAAGCATTTCTCCGGAACCATCTGTTGCTATCTACGGTGGTGTCCATGCTTACTATATAATCCTCGATTAGTTTAATGTTTCCAACATCTTCTTGTGTAGTTCCACTAAAATATATGGTATCTTCAAAGAAGATCCCTGTTTGCACAAGTTGAGATAATTACATATTACATTAAGAGTGGCATCAAATCAGTGGCAAAACAATTGCTCGTTCTAGCCATAGCAATAAATTAATATGCAAAACTATATCATTACTTGTGTCATCATAGTTCCAGTGCTTCATTACAGCACTGGGAGTTGATTTTTGTTTTTCTTCCGCTTGATCTTCCCCTTCATCACTTGGTTCAATAACAGACAAGCTTCACCTTCAATGTAAGATTTGGCATGTCAATTAGGGAGCACAAGTATAGTACTAAACTTAATTTTCTGATGACAGTGGAAAAATACAGGCCAGCAGTTGTGAAATATCCTTATCTTACCTCAATGGGATATTACGATGCACATACAGATTGGAAGTCTTGTCTCCATTTGTGCAGTTCACTAAAATCAAGCAACATTATCGTACAAGTAGCACAACATATGAAAGCACACTGCAGAATAATGTGAAAGAAGGCTAGTACTGACCTCTCATGATGCGGAATTCAAACAAGTCATAAGAAGAAGATCTGAACCAAATTCGCCTTAACGGATAGGAAGTAAGATCTCCTCTTGTGCAGTTCCACTAAGATCAAGCAATCAAGCAACGTTGTCGGTGTGACATTTTGGTTGAACTACACAAAACACTCTTAAAACAAAAGTGTTTTGTGCAGTGCAACAAAAGGTCACAATGGCAATGAGGTGAAGTAGATAAACCTGTTTACACAGAGGTGCAAAGGAAACAATTAGTGGTCAATAACGGTGGATGACACAGAAGCCAACAAAAAGAAGCATCTACCTTATCTAAATGGGAAAGAAAGCGATACAGTAGCATTTCTCAAACGGTGGCATTGATTAATATTAACATAGAGATTATATTAACAATAAAATTCGTTAAACATGTAATTTGCTTTTAATTGTGGCATTGCATCAATTTTCCAGCGGCATTATTAGAGGGTGTTTCTTTACAGGGACATTTTGGTGTAGGGACTAAAAAAACTCTGTGTCAGTCCCATCTAAACAAAACAGGAGGGACTTTTAGGGACTAAAAGTGGGCATTTGGGACTAAAGAAAGAAGACCCCGAGGGAGTCTTTTTGGGACTTTTTCCAACAGTTGCCCCTGCCGCGCATCGCACCTTGTCTCTATTAGTTCATTACTGGGGGTAACATGGTCTTTTAGCATGTCATTTAATAACCTCTAGTCCATGTTTAGTCCCTGGAACCAAGCAGGTAGGGACTAGGTAGTTTTTAACCAAACAGGGCCTTTGATTAACAACAACTAATGAGTTGCACGGGACAGTGGATGCACCAGCACCATGTGCATCTACCAATGTACTGTGGTCATGCATAGTCTGTTGCAACAAAGAACAAACAACCAAGGAGCATATTTGTGTTGGTCGCAGTTTTGTTATCTTTAGATACCTTTCCCTATGTGAGCGCAGCAAATCTAGTCCTGCTCAAACTCTACAGCCTTGTCCCTTCCTTTCCTTTTTGAACTAGTACTTTCGCCCCTTCCTTTCCTCTTGGAACCACGTCCTAGATTTATGCGATACACCTTTCCCCACAACTATCCCCCATTCCTTTCCTCTTTGAACCACGTCCTAGATTCATGCTATACAATTTTCCCCCTTCATTTACCCTTTGAACCACATCCTAGATTCATGCTATATACAACTTTTCCCACAACTTTCCCCCACTCCTTTCCTCTTTAAACCATGTCCTAGATTCATGGTATACATGCAGCTAGAGCAATGCATGTGGAGTAAGTAAATTATACCTTAAGGTTATTGGGGCGTGGTTCGGTGGGCGACGGGACGACGGCGAAGAAGAAGGGGTCGGAGGCCCTCCCGCGCCGCCGCTGGGTGGAAAGTGAATAGCTGCGCCGGTAGTCCCTCGCCGACGGCGACATGGTTAAGCCTCCTTCCCTTCCCGGTGGACGGATCCTGTCGGCTCTTTGAGCAGCAGTGAGGGGAGAGAGAGGCCAACGAAGTCTTGTTTAGATCTGGAGAGGGCGAGAGAGTGTGAAGAGAGCAACAACTCCCTCCGTTCCAAATTACTCGTCAAAGAAATGGATGTATCTAGAACTAAAATACATCTAGATACATCCATACCTGCGACAAGTAATTCAGAACGGAGGGAGAGGGGGAGAGAGTGTGAAGAGAGCAACTACAAGCGCTGAGGCTCCAGCGTGTGTATATATATATATATACTTGAGAGAGAGTGTGAAGCGTGCAAACCCTAGAAAACATTTTGACCGGTCAAATAATCCTCTTGGCACAAATTATGCTCAAGTGTAGTTATCGAACCCGAGACCTCAAGTTAGAAGGTGCAACGGGACCAAGGTGCGTGCGTGTGTGCACATGTGTGTGTGTGTTTAACAACATGTGTGTGTTAGAGAGAGCGACAGATTGACCTACTCCTACAGAGAGATGTCGTGTAGTGTACGATTTTAGACGCGAGAGTCGGTGCATCCTCTCGTTCCCGGACGTGTCCGGTAGGGACATGCGGACAGCTGCCATGCCTACTCCTGACCAGCCTGGCCCACCCAAAGCCCCTCCATCGCCCGCGCGCGCTTCCCTCCCGAAACGGTCAGCGCCGCTCCAAAGAGTCGAAGAGAGGATAAAGTGGGTGGGTGCGAGATCGATGAAGAGAGCCATCGAAATTGTGTGTGTGTGCAAGTCAAAGATATAGGGCGACTAGCCTAACGGAACGTTAGAGGGCACATGTCAAGTTTGTGTGTGGCAGGGAGACATGACTAGAGCGCTCGATGTATCGGTGTGTGTGGGGGGAGGGGGTGGGGGAGGGGTAGGCAGAGGCCTAACTATAGAGGTAGAACGAATCGTATATGTGTTGAGAAGGAGAGACTCAGCTATGTCTTGAGGGAGATCGGTCTACATCCATACATAACTGAAGGACGGGAAATATGATGGGACAGAGAGAGAGAGAGAGGAGAGAGAGAGAGAGGGAGGGAGAGGGAGGGAGAGAGGTAGAGTGCTGGATGGGTGATGGAGTTGCTTCTCGAAGATGGTGGGAGAGGCCTACTAGACAAACTGAGGGTGCAACTGCAATGTTATTAATAAGAGTGGGGATGTGTTTCTGTGTGTGTCTGTGCGTGATAGATCTGTCGGGACGCATCCATGGATGATGAAGGGGAACCATGTGTTTGGTAAGCAAACCTAACTAGATCGATAGATCAATTGTTGTTTGTTGGAGGAAGGGAGAGACACAACTAATGAGGTAGATCGATTGACGTGTGGGTAAAAACGAGTTATAAGGACCTAGCTAGCTATATGTATAGCGAGAGATCGGTCGGTGTATGTCCATTTGTTAGAGGCAAATAAGGCCCAGCGAGACGGATAGACAGAGAGAATGGAGCTAGGAGGTGGTGCGAGGGCCCAACTACTAGCTAGATACGGGGAGGACTGTGCAGTTCTGAGATCGATGAAAAGAGGGGCGAGAGTTTACACGTGTGTCTGACCGTATGAGAGACACGAGGCAAGGACACATAAAGGAGGAGATTGAAGGTGTGTGTGTATGTTGTAGGCAGGCATCGCTGGAGAGGTTTATCGATCGTTGTGTGTCGGAAAGGAGTTGTGGAGACTTTGGGAGAACGACCTAAAGAAAAAAATGAATGTGCCCGGTGTATAGAATGGCGAGGGAGGGGGAGGGCGAGGAGGGCGTGTGCATGCACGAGAGAAAGTTAGTGGTAGCTTCAAAGGTTAGAGGATTGTGTGGGCGTAAGAGACTAACAAAGATCATAATTTGATATGAAAGCAGATTCACATATTTGAATAGGAGATCATAGTGTTTTAAACATTGCATGCATGAATATAGCGGTGATGCACGTGTTGTGCACATGTTATACCATAATGTGATAATGCATGGAGTTTGCAACTCACAGCTAAATGCCGAACAATCTAAACCATACTATACATCAAACAATCTCACATTTTATTTGAATTTGTGATAATGTGTGGCGTTTGCAGCTTACAAATAAATATCGAACAATCTAAACAATACTATATATCAAACATTCTCACATTTTATTTGAATTTGTGGTAATGTGTGGTGTTTGCAACTCACATCTAAATACTTGTAGGCGTAGGGGGCGGGGCACCATACATAATGTGATAAACACATTATACATATGAAACATGGTTTAGATTATGAAGATCTAGCTAGAGCTAGAAATGTAATGTGACTTGAAATCAAAATAAAGTGGATTCAAAAAATCTAGTTCGAGTTCATATAGTATACATAGTTCATATGTAACTCGAGACTAATCATGTGGTGTGCTGTGAAGATAATACACAAACGATGGTTCAACTTGACAATAATGATGATTTTAGATCTTATTAAAACAAAGAAACGAATTCAAATGCTTTGACTTCACAACAATCATTACTGTAGATCTTATTCAAATAGAGAAACGAATTCAAATTTAGTTCACATTGAAGCGGTAGTATATACGTTTGGAATGCACTAAAACGTTCATTTGAGTAGTAGGTTGCATGCATTATACAGGTAGTGAAATATTTTAATTGAACATGACATGAATTCAAAGTTTTGAATGACATTTGTAGTGCGCATTGATTTGGTATAGTACACGTTAGGCTTGTCCAGAAATTTCAACCCGCGCCTTGTTAGCCTGAAATATTTAAGATATATCTTTGTCTCGTTGTGCTCCGACAACTCCCTCCATCTCAACCCACGCCTTGCTATTCTGAAATTACAACGTGCGCAAAAACTCCCACCTCCTATGAAATCCCGACACGCGAAATGCCCATGGTACCCTTGAACCAAAAGAACCGCCTCAAATCGGTGGGGGTACTTTCGTAACTTACCCCACATTTCGGACAAGCGCATCTCTAAGCCATGGTTCCCCACTACCATCCCATCCGCCCACCCATTCGTACACTGAGGCCGCGAAAACCCGCGACGAAACCCCACACCCTGCTCCATCCGCCACCCAGCCAGAGCCTCTTCCCCGACGACGTCATCGACAGCAACACCTCGACGTCCCTCATCCACCATACTGGATGAGGATCCGTTGTTGATCTTGTCGTCCCGCCGGTTCAGCCACCCCGTCCTCCACCTCCAAGGAGCTGCACGGACGTTCCCCTCGTCTTTTGCGCCACCTCCATTCCCACACCGCCATCTTCACCTGCACCACCGGAAGAGCATCATCACCGTTTCCTCGGATGAAGCTGCGGCCTAACCGGCGCCACCAAAGAGGTTGTACACTAATCACTGCATTTTCTTCTTGATTCGATCTCACGGTGCTGCCGGCGCTCGGTCCCGAGCCGACACGGCACGGCTCCATCCACGGCGGCGTCGCTGGCCACTTCCTCCACGGCATCGCTCCCTCGGTGGTGACGTCCACATCCGTAGGAGCTGCTGCTACTTTAGCTCTCGCTCGCGCTGCTGCTCTGCTCTTACTCTCGGTCCCCTGCCTGGTCTGCTCTTGCTCACGCTGCTGCTCTCGCTCTTGCTCTTGCTTGCGATGCTGCTCCGATTTAGCTACACTTGAGTCGACTGAATCGACTTTTGGGTCAGTAGATTTTCAAGGGGTGGGGGGGGGGCTCGCCGGGGTGAAGGAAGAACCAGCCGCAGCGGGGAGGGGGCTCGCCGGAGAGGTACCCCACTATCTATCTTAGGGTTCAGGATGGGGGCGGTGGTCGCCGGCGGTGGCGGGGTGTTGGTGGGGCAATGGCATGGGGATCGCCGGAGAAAAAGCTCGGCACGGAGGGCCTAGAGGGATGGCCGAGGCGGCAGCGGACCGGCGGTGGGGAGTGTTTTCGGGGCGGGCGGGGCGGCGGGGGGCTGCTGTTTGGCCAGTGGTGGCTGGCAGCTCAGGGGGGTGGAGGTTGAAGATGAACCGCAGGCCCTTGATTTCGTATCCAACGGCTGCAAAATCGACTGACCAGAGATGAAAAAGTCAGTCGACCGACGTGTAGCCTCACCTTGCTAGTGTGTTCAGTTTCGACAGCAAAATTCAGTTTCGATAGTTAAGTTCAGTTTCGACAGTTAAGTTCAGTTTCGATAGTTCAGTTCAGAGATGAGCGGCTGATGTATTTTACATCTAGCACTTTGTGGTTATGTATTTTACGTCATGTATTGGAGATGCTATTAGAATTCCACTCAGGTTAACGTTGTTCGTTGTCTCTCTTATCCTGCTTCAGCCTCGGCGTCGTACAACTCACCGGAGCTGCTCCATCACAGCAGAGCAGTACCTCGGGCTCCATCTCCAGACGCCTAAGATCTTCTTCCCCTCCTCCGACAGCAAAGTCGGCCGGAGCATCCTCACCGGCCAACCCAATCACGCTGAGATCGACATGGCTTCGCCAAAGAGGTTGTACACTTGTTGCATCTCTTTTTTACTCTACATGTTATATATATTGTCCACTGAGCACACGGATTTGTTCCTTTAGTGTCTCCTTGAAAGAAAAACGTAGGAATTTTAATTTTCACTTGTCCTCCTTTTCAAATTCCTATTCATGAAGCACAAGACTAAGAGATAGTAGCATAATAGCATTATAACCATACATTTTCTTGTGGTTTGACTTAATCTCGCCAGGCTTCTTTGCATCCTGTGATCTTCCAATTGTTGTGAATCAAACACCCAGATTGGAAGAAATCATGTGTTTTTAAATTCTCTATTTTGCACATGCATTCCTATCCTATTCCTGTCTATTTCCTATCCCTGCATTGTTGGAATCCTCCAATTCAAACGAGCCCTTACATAATTACTTCTCTTACAGATAGTTGACAAAGAAACCTTGCGCGGTTTGTCCCGCTCCTGCTGCGCCGTCGTCCACCCTAGCTCAGCTGCTCCAACGACAGAACGGTCCAGCACAGCAGGGATCCGGCCTCCAGACTATCTTTCGCCGCCTCAGATCTTCTTCCTTGCCAAAACTGCATTACCATCATCAACCGAGAAGATGACCTCGAGGACTACACGGGTCCGCAAGAGAGGTCGCACTCTTTCGTGTCTTCTTACGTTATGCATCGCTTAATATTACATGCTACTTTATCGTCTTGTTCACCGATTAGACTCTGAGTCGGCTCCAAACTAATGGTCAAACTTGAGTTTTTAAATGGTTGTGGGGTACATATCGGGGCCGCTATCAATAGTATCTATCTACTATCTGGTTAATCTCCGGTGTCTACTATGAGTTACATGTTGGGTGGGAAACAAATAGTAAAGAAGCCATTATCTGTATTTTTTAACTGAAGCCATTATTTTCCTGCTATTATTGGTTTTGGGTCTATCCATAGGTTGCTACCATCACTCTAGAGTTCTGCATGCACTCCTTACATAATCTCACTATGTTTTATTCCTATGCATGATAGTTATTGTAAACAATGGAACTGAACATGTAGAGCAAAAGATACGAGCCTTGTGTGGCAATAAAATTTCATGCAGATGTCGCTCCATGGTAGGCGCAAAGGCAGCCCCCCTCCATGCATTTCGGATTGTAATCGAGAGGAAGATATCTGTTCTGAGGGGGATTCAGAAGGAGAAGACAACTCCTATTTACCCCTGAGGTCTTCGCTCTATCTTGGCATGCTGATGTTGGTTATATCATGCATATGGTGTCTTGCATTGCTTACTTTATACATCAAATATGTCATCTGCTTAGTTTAGACATCCTTTGTGCGAATGCCATCTGTTTAGTTTATTCATCGTTTATGTGAATTATGCAACGCCATCTTGTTTAGCCAGACATCATATATGTGAATTTTGCAATGCCACCCTGCTTAACACGTCATCTTATATGTAAATTATATCAGGCCATCCTTTTTTTCGTTACATATTACATTTGTCAACAATGTTAGTACATTCAACTACTCTTCCTGTGCATCAGCCATTTGACACGGTGATGGCAAATTCTGGAGTGAAAACCAGGTCTTCAGAGCAGACTATGCTATCTGACGAAGCGCATATCTCGCTGGTTATAGATAGCTCCTCAGGAGGATTCAGAGACAGATGACCAGTCCTATTCCCCCCTCGAGGTGTATGCTCTAACTTGGCAGGGTTATGTTGCTCATATCGTGCGTATGGTGTCTCGCATTGCTATGTCATTTGATTAGTTTAGACATGCTTTGTGTGAATGCCACCTGTTCAGTGTCTAATTACCATATATGTGAATTATGCATTGCCATCTTGTTGCAAGACATTATATATGTGAATTATACAATGCTATCTTGTTGCAAAGGCATTATATATGTGAATTATGCAATGCCATGTTGTTTAGCCAATCATCATGTATGTGAATTATATCATGCTATCATTTTTTTGTATTACATGTTCCATTTGTCGAAAACGTTTGTATATTCAACTACTCTTCCTGTGCATCAGCCATTTGAAGCGGTGATGGAAGTATGTGGAGTGAAAACAAGGTATTCAGAGAAGACAATGCTACCTGCTGAAGCAGACATCTTGCTGGTTACAGAGAGCTCCTCAGAGGAGGATTCAGAGACTGATGACTAGTCCTATTTCCCCCCTGAGGTCTATGCTCAAACTTGGCAGGGTTATATTACCCATGTCATGCATGTTGTCTTGCATTGCTTAGTTTTTACATCATATATGGATTGCCATGTGCTTACTTGCTTACTATATAAATCATATATTTGAATTATATCATGCCATCATGTTTACATAGTACATACACATCATCTATCTGAATTATGGCATGGCAACCCATTTAATAAAGACATCATATAGTTATATCATCTCATCCTGTTTAGTGTTTACAGTCATCATATTTTGAATTATGGCATTCTATCCGTGAATGTATGTGAATTATGGCATGCTAACCTATTTAATAAACACATTATATAGTTATGTCATGTCATCCTGTTTACATAGTCTCATATTTTGAACTATGTCTTTCCGTCATTTTTAGTTAGCCATCATAATGTGAAATTGTGTCATGCTATCCTGTTTAGTTAGCCATCATATATGTGAAATTCTGTCATGCTATCCTATTTGGTTAGACAACATAAATATGAATTATTTCATGCCCTCTTTTATTCCCCACTATCCATTGCACTTGTCTATCATACAATGTCTATACTTTCAATTACTTTTCTTGTTTATCAACCATTGGAATTGGAGAGCGTGATGGCAGTATCTAAGGGAGTAACAACACGGTCTTCAGAAAAGATAGTGCTACCAGTTGATGCAGATAGAACCATGGTTGTACTTGCCCAAGGACCAGATCCACCACACATAACCCAGACTCTCGCAGATTGTACCCCTACCCAGTTGGACACAGAACCAGCTACACCCCTTCTAACCCCAACCCCAGCAGATAGTAACCCAATTCCAGTTGACACATCACCGTCTCCACCACAGAGCACCCAAACACGAGCAGTTAGTAAGGGAACTGCAGTGCCCAAAGCACGAGGACCACCACTCCGAATCCCAACTCAACGCTTAAAGGAGAAGAAGATTTGTTCTCAGGTCAGGTTCTGTAGCTATGGTTCATACTCCTTTGCTCTTGCATTACTGTATTTACTCATACCAACTATTTTCAAATTTGAAGGATAGAATTGAAACTCCAATGGCACAATAGGTATGTTTTAAACCTGTTTCTTTAACTCGTTTGCTATTGTAACCTGCTCTATGTTGATTTCAGTTTCAATTGAATAAACAGTTATGTTCTCATGTCATGCACATTACAAGTGTTGTTATTTCTCTATAGTTACCCACACTTATATTCTGTCTATTCCGCTTTGTCTTGAACAAATATTATTTGAACTGTGTCTCTATCTTGATTTGGCAACAAAAACTAGAATGATATAGACCATAAAGTGACCATGGTATATAGATATATGTTTGTTTCATGCTGTTATCCTGTCCACTTTACTACTGAACTCATTTACCAAAATGAGTTTCATATACAACATGGTAAACATGTGATGTGTCTGCTTGTTTCTCTTTTAGAATGCGGGAAAATATTGGAGAACAGTACCACGTTATCCAATGGTAAAGGAAGTAATGCAGATAAGGTTCAAGATAGTGAGACATCCTTGTTGGTCTCCAAGAAAGCTGATAAAAACTATCTTGACGACAGTGAGGGAATCCAAAAGTCCTGTCTTGATGTAGTGTTTGAGTTACTGGCCACTACTGCTGGCACAAGCTCTTCGAACTCGCTGCCTGAATCAATTCGTCTTCTTGAGTATCAACTTCAAGTTGAAAGACATCGATCAGATGTGCTGCGACAGGAAGCTGAAGGACTAAGGAAGTCCCTGCAGAATTTAGATGCATATTTTTTGGTGCAACAGCAAGCGCTGGAGGATTTAAGCGCCAAACAAAGGAAAGTTAATAAGCTTGATAAGCATCTTGCCAGCATTATGGGTACCTAGGATATTTTTTCTTGAGATCTTCTGAAGTGGTTTCAGTTCTGGATTTGTTTTGCTGCGGCGTTTATTTGCGCTGGTCGCCAACTTTCACAACCAGTGTATATGATATGCTTCTTTGTTCCCTATATTTGCACTGGTGGCGAACTTTGATGCCCAGTGGATGTAATATGTGTAATAGCCGTGATAGCCTAGCGTTAGTTGCTTGCTTATTTATTTCCTTGTTGTCTTGTTTATTTGTTTGCTTGTAGTCATTGCAGTTCTTTTTCCACGGTTAGCTAGTGGCTGCAATAACCTATTTTTTAAACTAGGCCACAATAACCATGGGCTAATATTTAATGTAGTGACACTGGGCCTCCTACTGGCTGTAGAAACAGTGGGCCTTCTACGGGCCGTAGAAACAATGGGCCTTCTGCGGGCCATATCATTAATGGGCCTTATACGGGTCGTATGATCGATTGGCCAAACATGGGCCAAACAGACCGCATTATGGCCGTAAACGGGCTAGAGTTGGAATCGTCCGTTCATGGGCCGACCATAACGGGCCATCGTTAATAGGCCGTATTTGATGACGCTATGAAAATGGCCCAACGTATTAACGTACCACAAACGGGCCGACTGTAACCACGGGCTAAATTTGACCCACAAGCAGAAAATGACAGTAACAGGCCATAAGTAAATGAATGCTGGAAATGAGCCCAAGAATAAATGGGCTCTGAGAAGGCCGAAAGATAACATGGGCTGGAAACGGCCCAACAGAATAACGGGCCGTTAATGGGTATAAAGTGATACACTGTTCATTACGGGCCAGTTTCACCACAGGCCGTTAATGGGTGTAAAGTGTTACACTGTTCATTACGGGCCAGTTTCACCACGGGCCGTTAATAGGCCAAGATTTACATAGGGCCTCATATGGACCAAAAGACGTCATGGGCCATACATGGGCCAGAAGTGAAAATGGGTTGGAATCATATGGGGTGGCCTAGATGACGCTACTAGGCCTAATTCGGATAGGGCGTAACGGGCCTTGGGTTAGCGGGCTGTAAATGGGCTATATGTGAACAGGCCGTTAACAGGCTTTACATGGGCCGGCCCGCCACCTTTTGACCAAGTCAAACAAGCCGGACTTTTCACAGGAATGGGCCTCTGTTGGGCCGTGCCACGTGTCGACGTATCATAGGCGCCTTCTGTCTAATGAGTGGATGACATCTGTCCCAACGATGAGCCGACACGTGTTTCCTCTAGCCAATGATGATTTTACACATGGAAAATCCCCATTGGTCGGGGATGTTAACGGGTTATCGGATCCAAAACCCGACCCGATAGCTTAACGGCGTTCCGTTACGGTGGATGCCACGTGTCGGTCACCCTTGACAAAAGCACTTCTGTGACGCTGGATTTATCGTCATGGAAGTGGACACTTCCGTGATGATAATTTTGGTAATGTCATGGAACACTTCTACGACAGCACAGGTATGACTATCTTGATTCTGTCATAAAATCGTCATGGATGTACATGCATGACAGAAAATGCGACCTACTATGACAAACACGTATCATCATGGATGTGTATTTTTTTGTAGTGATTGATGATGCTACTTCTTCTATGCATGATGCTTATGATGATGCTACTACTTTGCTTGATAATACTTTGCCACTGGGTGAATTTCTTGATCAACAACTTGCTCGAGTTAAAGATATTGAGAATGTTGAAACTAATGTCATTTCTTAAACTGATGAAATTATTGAAACTGAAAACTTTGAAACACCTGATAAGACTAGCTCTCCTAGATATGAACTTCCTGTTGTACCTAAGGGTTTTTGTTATGGATGGAAAGGTAGCTAGGGACTTTCTTGCTTATAAAGATAGAGAGGATCTTAAGAAACTTCTTGTCAAGTTGAAAGCAAAATCTTTGAATGCTAGAATGCAATATGATCTTAATTTTGCTACTTCACCTATCTTTGTTACTGATAAGGATTATGAATTCTCTGACGATCCTGAGTTAATTAATTTGGTTGAATATGATCCTTTCCATGGTTATGAATCTGAAACTTTTGTGGCACATCTTACTAAATTGAATGATATAGCCACCTTATTTGCTCATTAGGAAAAAAAATATCTATTACTATATTCTTAAGTTATTTCCTTTCTCTTTAAAGGGTGATGCTAAGATATGGTTTAATTCTCTTGCTCCTGGTTGTGTGCGTAGTCCCCAGAATATGATTTACTACTTCTCTGAATTGCTCATAAGAAACAAGCTGCTTTATAGGAAATATTTAACTTTGTGCAAATTGAAGAAGAGAGTCTCCCACAAGCTTGGGGAAGGCTTATCCAATTACTTAATGCTTTGCCTGATCATCCTCTCAAGAAAAATGAAATACTTGATATCTTTTATAATGGACTAACTGATGCTTCTAGGGACCACCTAGATAGTTGTGTTGGTTGTGTTTTCAGGGAACAAACTGTTGAAAAAGCTGAAGTACTATTGAATATATATTGAGTAATGATAATGATTGGACTCTTCCTGAACAAACTCCTAAGCTAACTCCGAAGAAAAGAGGCATTCTATTCCTCAGTCCTAAAGATATGCAAGAGGCAAAGAAATCTATGAAAGAAAAAGGTATAAAAGTTGAAGATGTTAAGAATTTACCACCTATTGAAGAAATACATGGTCTTGATAACCCGACACAGGTAGTAGAGGTAAATTCTCTCTATAGATTTGATGAGGGTGATATTTCTCATAATAAGTCTGCTAGTCAATGCTTGGATGAATTTGATAACTTTATTGTCAAACAAGAAAATTTCAATGCTTATGTTAGTAGACAATTGAAATGAAATGCTTATATGCTTGAACGCTTGGGTGATTATATGTGTAGAAATGTTAATGATCTTAAGTTTGTTAGTAAACATGCTTCTATGGTAAAAACTCAAGTAGAACAAATTCTCAAAGCAAAAAATTATTTGCTCAATGTGATGAATAATAAAATGAATGATCATGTTGTTAGAGTTATGACTAGAGGTGGTAAAATGACCCAGGCATGTTTGTATCCTAAAGGTCATCCTAAAAGAATTGAGCTAGATTATCAGAGAATTAATACTGGTGCACCTAGTCCGCCTAGTAATAAAAAGAAAAAGAGAAGTGACATGACTTTGGATGCTTCTAGTGAACCTGTTGTAGACACACCTGAGAACCCAAATGATATTTCTATTTCTGATGATGAAACACAATCTGGTGATGAAGATGAACCTGCTGATAATGTTAATGATGATGTTCATGTCGATGCTCAACCTAGTAATGATAATGATGTGGAGATAGAACCTGCTATTGATCTTGATAACCCACAACCTAAGAATAAAAGATATGATAAGAGAGACTTCATTGCTAGGAAACATGGTAAAGAATGAGAACCATGGGTTCAGAAACCCATGCCCTTTACTCCTAAACCATCCAAGAAAAAGGATGATGAGGAATTTGAGCACTTTGTTGAAATGCTTAGACTTGTCTTTTTGCGCTTGTGTTTGTCTGATATTTTGAAAATGTCTCCTTATGCTAAGTATATGAAAGAAATTGTTACAAATAAAAGAAAGATACCAAAAGAGGAAATTTCCACCATGCTTGCTAATTATACATTTAAGGATGGAATACCAAAGCAACTAGGAGACCCAGGAATACCAACTATGCCATGCTCCATTAAAGGAAACTATGTTAAAACTGCTTTTATGTGATTTGGGAGCCGGTGTTAGTGTTATGTCGTTTTCTTTGTATCGTAGAATCAATTTGAATAAGTTGACACCTACTGAAATCTCTTTGCAAATGGCTAATAAATCAACTACTATACCCATCGGTATTTGTGAGGATGTGCCTGTTGTGGTTGCAAACTTTACTATCTTAACGGACTTTGTTATTCTTGATATTCCTGAGGACGACAGTATGTCGATCATCCTTGGTAGACCCTTTTTGAATATTGCAGGGGCTGTTATTGATTGCAACAAGGGCAATGTCACTTTTCATGTTAATGGTAATGAGCATACGATACACTTTCTGAAGAAACAACCTCAAGTTAATAGCATCAATTCTATTGGAAAAATTTCAACAATTGCTATTGGAGGTTTTGAATTCCCTATTCCTACTATCAAAAAGAAATATGATATTCTTATTGTTGGGGACATGAATATTCCTGTTGAGGTAACCTAGTGTTATACGTAGATTCTCTGGTTTCATGTCATTCGGAAGAAGTTTGTTAATAAGACTTGATCAACCTTATTAATGGATTCCTTTTGACGGGCATGAGATGGATGAATTTAGTAAACACAACCTTTTGTACCCACCTTTTACTTTCTGTCATTTAAAATAAATAAAGTAAAAATACTATTATTTGTCTGGTTTCTGAATTATCCGTGCAATAAAAAATGACCAGAAAATAAAAGTTCTCCAAATGCCCTGAAAATTTAGTATGATTTTTTCTAGAATATATAAGAATTTTTGGCACTAAAAACATAGCAGGGGGTGCACTGGTACACGTCGGTGCTATACACGGTTTTTAACCCCTTTCCGCGATGACATTTGGAACTGTCGCCAAGTGAGTGTGAGCGATAGGGGGGTCCTTCCCACACGACCCAAAAACCGTCGGGGATATGGAGCCATGAACCAGAGGCCTTACAAAATGTAATCTTGTGCGATGCAACACACACTAAATTCTTTCGCATGTGTTGGATCGGTGATTAAATGTTTCTAATGACGCAGTGAAACCAAACGGTGTGTCATAATGGACCGTTTGGGAAACAGTATGTAAGGCACACGCGCTAACATATGAACTATGTGCGATATGTGCCCCATCGCACACGAGTTTTCTGTGGAACCTGTATGCCATGCAAGATTCCATCGCACACTTTTCCCAACAATTACCGTGTGCGATAATGTTCTATCACAAACGGTCCAGGAGCCCCTTCGCACACATACAAGTGCTGCAATCCATTTGTGATTTGTTGTGTATCACCGACGGTTGCGACAAGAGTGACGTGCGCTTTTTGTTTGGGATCCCGCACGTTTTCTGAAAAAATTATGACTGGAGTTATATTTTACATTGGGCATGGTTTACTCCGAGCTCTCGTGTGCGATACCGTGATATCACAAATGGTTCCGGAGACCCTACGCACACGTAGTAGCGCTGCAAATCGTTTGCGATCTGTTGTGTATCACCGATGGTTCCGCTACAATTGACGTATGCTTTCCGATGTGGATTGCACACACTCATTTAGTTGAACCATGTGCGGAGCAATTGCCTGGTTAAAACAAAAATATCCCATTTTGAATCGGCATGCAAAAAGCAAATTCGCCACAATATTAAATTGAATAAATAGTGTCCATAGGAAGAACATTCATCACATTTCGCAACAATTGCAATTGAAAATATGGTAGCTAAATTCCAATGATTTGTCCACACATATATGCATTAAATAATTAACCATGGTGTACGAAATACGAATACCTCATCAGATGGAAAACAATGGATCCATGCGTATATGTTTAGCGGCTAACTCTTACTCAATGTTTCAGGAGAACGCATGCTGAAATCTTCATTATCACCAGTGAGGTTGATGTAGTGATTCAGAAAGAAGTCGCTGATAAATCTCTGAACCATCAGCAATTCACCTACCGGGAGCGGTTCAGGGGTCCTCGGTTCTAAAATGAGCTGCAGTATTTTTTAGACCAGAATGTGCCATATGAGTGGAGTAGAAGATATTAATTAAGATAGACTTACTAGTACTAATTCGCGAGGATCATCACAACTATCAGCAGATTTGCAGATGGAGATCATGTGTCTGCAAAACATAGTATCCACAAAGGTTGGTCCCTGCTTGTTGCTGAGGACACTGAATTTTTTGTACAGAATTAGTCATGTATTTTTCCTGTTAGGAACAACCTAACTAGTGTTAGATGTATTATTATTTTCTTTGGACAAAAGTAGAAAGATGTTTATTTAGAAGCTTGAACATTTGACTAGCGTAAGAAAAAGGTATTTTTAGACTATTGGATAAATTTTCTGAAAATAACGGATTTCGGTGTGTTACCGGAGAAACGATCTCGTGCTGTAGAGGTAGTTCCCTCTTGAACAGGCTCCCTGGTTTAGTTTTCCACAATGCGAGCACACTATAAATGAAGATGAATTTTGACAACATCAATTATTGAACCAGATATGAGTGCAAATTAATTTCAACATCATAGAATTCAATACCTATCCATGAATTGCTGAAGATGCGTCAGATCCTTAGTGTTTGTTGACTCTCTGAGAGAATCCATGTAGTAAACTGTGTTCTTGTTTGGAACAATGAATACCAATATCCAGTGATCGCTACATATTAAGAAAGCCACGAACTTATGAATTATGCCGAAATCTGAAAGATAATCAGTGTATGCGTTGTTGTTTACTTGACTTACCGTTCATGATATTGCCAGAGAAATGATTCTGCATGGGATGTGTTTCCGAAGAGACGGGCGACCATGTTAATGGCCCAGTCCCGTAGGTCCTTACCATCTAATGTTGTGCCATTTGCTAATGCAGGATCTATGAAATACACACTCTCCCTTTTTCTTCTCTGCTTGTTCAATCCCCTGAGATGAATAAAATGCAGTTAGCTGTTTATCATTTACAGCCTTGTATGGATAAGTTGATCATAGTTTGTTAAGTACTTACAAAATCAGGCATCTAACAAGAGTGGCATCGAGCTCGTTGAAGTTGAAGAAGAGATATAAGTCCTCAAAACTCACATTGATGGAACCAGCACCATGTTAAAAATGATCTCTGTTGTAGTGGACTAGCAAACCATGATGACATGCTGACATTTGATCCATGCGATATTCATGTAACTCGCGGCAACTAGAGCTGCACTCATAAAAGTATTCGCCAACAAGAAATGTATGGCCATGGACGTAATTACGTGCTTCAAGTACGTCTGCTTTACTTTTAGCAAGCAAGAAATCTACTTCTTCATCATCCATGCCGTCAGAAATAATATTACTCCTCGATTTGAACAACCTGCTATTAATTTGGTTCTGGGCGATGAGTGCTTTAAGTAAGAGGCAATTTTTCTCTTTCCTCTTCGCTCTCCCGTCGCGCTTCCTTGCGGGTGCAACCTTTTTAGCCACTTCCTTCTTGGTACTTGAAGCATTTCTAGCAGAACGTCTGGTTGGCTGCAAGGTAGACTGCCGAGTAGACGGTGAAGCTTCGACGGACTGCTTAGCAGATGGTTTATCTATGCCGGACCGCTGAGCTGGCGGTCCTGCTGTGACGGACTACTGGGCTATAGGAGCAGAGGCATTGGACTACTGACTATGTGTTGAAGCTATGTCGGGTTTCTGTGTAGGTGGTGCCAACTTGTCGTTGTGCTGAGGAGGCCGTGCCAACGCGTTGGTCTACTGAGCAGGAAGTGCTGACGCATTGGTATGTTGATCACGCGATTGTGGACTATTGAGCAGTCGGTTCTAGACCTATAGACTGCTTAGCAGACAGTTCCGAAGCATCAGACTGCTTAGCAGTCCGTTCCACCAGATTGGTCTGTTGAGCATGTGCTGCAGCTGGGTCTCCCCCCGCTGCTTCAGCGAACGGCATCTGAACCGGTGGTGCGTCTTCAGCAGTTGTAGGCCTTGCCACTGGCTGCTCTGGGGCGGAGGATAACATGGCATGTACAGCACAAAGTCGGGCTGACTGATCATAGGTTGATGCATCAGCCATCGGATTACGAGTATTAGGTTCTTTGGGGGAACTGCCGTGGCAAGGAGAGCGTCATCGGTTGAGGGGCGACATTGGTTGCTCTTGGCGGGGCTTCAGGGATCTCATCGATGAACTCTATTTCCTTTTGTGGCCACTAGATGTGATGTAACAGTGTTTCTCCCAAGGTCCTTTGCTCATCAAAGTCTCCTAGGACATTCTTCAGGGCAAATTCATTGAATCCATGCTTTACTTCAGTCACGTAGCACTTCACACAGCTCGGCTTCAATGGCACATTGTCCAACAAGAGGCCCTCTTACAAGAAGGGTGGGAAAACCCAGGCTGTTGAAAATTTATTGTACCTTCATAATGTGTAAGCATGCCCTTCAATCTGTCCTTCATTCCAGATAGATTAGATATAGCATCATCATGAACAGCTACAGTCTCAGTGTCGCTGGGGTCAGCTAATGCACAACTACTCTTGTGGTGTGTTGTCGTGCAATAATTAGCATCCTCCATGCCCGCCTCCCCTCCCATATGCTAGCTATCTGTTAGTGTTAGAGTGTTCTGCATCATCATTGACTCCTCAATACCCTTTCAAACAGCCGGATACATGTCCTTCCTCAACCTTTCATTATGGTTCATTTCACTCCTTGCTTTTTTCATGTTGAGCCTCTTGAAAGCACAAGTGCTCCCTGGGTGATTTTTGTAATTAATGTCAACATATCTCTTGTTGGACTAATATCTTTATCTAGTATATTTCAGAAAGTTCAACAATGGCGTGGCATGGACAAGAGGATGTGGAACCCCTTCAAAATGCTAAGGACAAAATATTGGCAAAAACTCAAGACTCTTCATTTCTATTTTACTGATCCAAGATCACATTGAGTCCATAGGAAAAGCCAATACTATTTAAAGGGGATGAGGTGTTGCTTAATGGTCTACTTGCTCAAAGTGCTTAGTGATATTGCTCCAAAGCCCTCAACCAGTTTCTCATATCCAAATATGTCATAAATCGAAAGTCAACCTCGGCCCTAGCACATCGGCGCCACCGAGTTCATTTGACCTAGCCACTGCTAGAAACCCTAATTAGTTCGGTCTCACCGATAGGTATCTCGCTCTAATTGAGATGGCCCTGCAAACTCTCTGTTGCCTGTTGCGCTTAGTTTGGTCTCGCCGAAATAAGCAATCGGTACCAGCGAGTTTGTCTGACCAACTCTCTATTTGTTCATTGCTGAAATTGGCCTCACCGAGTTCATGTAATCAGTCACACCGAGATGAGGTTTTGCCCTAACCCTAGCACATCGGTCCCACCGAGTTGATCATATCGGTCCCACTGAGAATCCTAACATTCACATCTTGAACTAAATCAGTCTCACCGAGTTTACCTATTCGGTCTGACCAAGTTGGGTCAAATGTGTGTAACGGTTGGATTTTGTGTGGAGGCTATATATACCCCTCCACCCCCTTCTATACTCAAGGCAGCGCCATCAGAACATGCCTACACTTCCACTACTCATTTTTTGAGAGAGAACCACCTACTCATGTGTTGAGACCAAGGCATTCCAATCCAACCACAAGAATCTTGATCTCTAGCCTTCCCCAAGTTGCTTTCCACTCAAATCATCTTTCCACCATAGCCAAATCTGTGAGAGTGAGAGTTGATTTTTGGGGAGACTATCATTTGAAGCAAAAGAGCAAGGAGTTCATCATCATCACACCATCTATTGCCTTTTGGAGAGTGGTGTCTCCTAGATTGGTTAGGTGTCACTAGGGAGCCTCCGACAAGATTGTGGATTTGAACCAAGGAGTTTGTAAGGGCAAGGAGATCGCCTACTTCGTGAAGATCTACCCAAGTGAGGCAAGTCCTTCGTGGGTGATGGCCATGGTAGGATAGACAAGGTTGCTTCTTCGTGGACCCTTTCTGGGTGGAGCCCTCCGTGGACTCGTGCAACTGTTACCCTTAATGGGTTGAAGTCTCCATCAACGTGGATGTATGATCGCACCACCTATCGGAACCACGCCAAAAATCTCTGTGTCTTAATTGCATTTGCACACTCCAATCCCATCCCTTTACTTTCTTGCAAATTGCATGCTTTACTTTCTCCGCTGCTCATACTCTTTCCATGCTTGCTTGAAATGTATTGTGAATGCTTAAACTTGTGCTAAAATTCCACCTCAACTTCAAGAACTTAAAAACTGCTTCTTTTGCTTGTTGAGGGTCTAATCACCCCCTCTAGAAACCTCTTCTCAATCCTTTCAATTGGTATCAGAGCATTGGTGTCGGTGTCAAAACTGGCGGATCTTGGGTAGGGGGTCCCGAACTGTGCGTCTAAGGAGGATGGTAACAGGAGGCAAGGGACACGATGTTTTACCCAGGTTTGCGCCCTCTTGATGGAGGTAAAACCCTACGTCCTACTTGATTTATTCTTAATGATATGGGTATTACAAGAGTTGATCTACCACGAGATCGGAGAGGCTAAACCCTAGAAGCTAGCCTATGGTATGATTGTTGTGATTGTGTCCTACGGACTAAACCCTCCGGTTTGTATAGACACCGGAGGGGGCTAGGGTTACACAGAGTCGGTTACAATGGGAGGAGATCTACATATCCGTATTGCCAAGCTTGCCTTCCACGTCAAGGGAAGTCCCATCCGGACACGGGACGAAGTCTTCAATCTTGTATATTCATAGTCCAAGAGTCCGGCCAATGGTTATAGTCCGGCTGTCCAGATACCCCCTAATCCAGGACTCCCTCAGTAGCCCCTGAACCAGGCTTCAATGACGACGAGTCCGGCGCGCAGATTGTCTTCGGCATTACAAGGCGGGTTCCTCCTCCGAATACTTCATAGAAGATTTTGAACACGAGGATCGTGTCCGGCTCTGCAAAACAAGTTCCACATACCACCGTAGAGGGAGAGAGTAACATTTCCACAAATCTAATCTGCTGACGTATTCTGTAGCACGACATCACACCACAGCCAAGCCTTTATTCGAATCGTTTTTTACTGTCCCACCTCAGCGCATTTTGCGAGGCGGTTTCCTTGGCACGTCTTGTCAAAGCAGAGATCGTGTCCCCTTATCACGGGATTCTCATCAATACGGGCGCGGGTAACCCAACCGTGCCATTGATTACGACGCTTGGGGGATAAGCGAGTTTTACCAGGCTGGTGGGGACGCATAGTTTCGTCCACCCATATAAAGGGATAAGGATTCACCTTTTCATCCACGCCTTCTTCCTCCTTTGCTCATCCATTTTCTCACACTTGAGCTCCAGCGCCCAAGTCCGCACTTCCCACCTCAACCCTCTCCAACCATGTCCGGAGCGGGAGGCAGGTGGATGGTCTCCTCCGTCACGGAGGGACACATCAAGAAGCTGAGGAGAGCCGGATACCTACCCGACGACATCGCGCACCGGCTCCCAGATGAGTGGCAGCTCATCCCCACTCCCAGGCCCCACGAGAGGGTAGTGTTCCTTACCCATTTCCTCCGCGGACTGGGATTCCCTCTCCACCCATTCGTCCGGGGGCTCATGTTCTACTACGGCCTGGATTTCCATGATCTGGCCCCGAACTTCATCCTCAACATCTCGGCGTTTATCGTCGTGTGCGAGGCCTTCCTCCGCATCAAGCCCCACTTCGGCTTATGGCTGAAGACCTTCAATGTCAAGCCAAAGGTAGTGAGCGTCCGCCAGGCGGAGTGCGGAGGCGCCATGGTGGGCAAGATGCCCAACGTCACATGGCTCGAGGGCTCCTTCATGGAGACCATAAAGGGGTGGCAATCGGGGTGGTTCTATATCACCGAGCCGCGTGACCTCGAATGGGCAGCGACCCCCGAGTTCCGATCTGGCATCCCCACGCGGCTCACCTGCTGGCAAGAGAAGGGTCTGTCCTGGGGTAGTTCGGGAGAGCTGACCGGACTCCAAACATGTATCCAAAACATGGTGAGCAAGAAGCTCAAACTCGTCAACGTAGTCCAGGTCATGCTCATCCGCCGGATCCTCCCGTGTCAACGACGGGCTTTCAACTTGTGGGAGTTCGACCCGGCCCAACACCAAACTCTGAACAAGCTCTTCGACACAACACAAGAGGATGCCTGGAAGGTGCTATTCAAGGGCGCCGAGGTTCCCCCTCCCACTACCGAGGATCGTGGATTCTGCGCGAAGCGCCAAGCCAGCGCGGTAAGCTGTTTTTACCTCTTATAGGATACTCGTTTTTCATAGTTTGACTCTATGCGGGATCTAAGCTCCCGTACCTTTGACAGGACTAGCAGGAGACGGCCGGACATATCGACTGTCCGTCTCCTTTGCCCAAAGGTCCAGCAGACGCCCGCTTAGCGGAGCTGCTGGTTCCGGCACCTTATGTGGTGCCGGAGAAGAAGGCCAATAAGAAGGCCACGGGAACCCGAAAGAGTTCCCGGCACCCGGTGGTGTCAGACTCGTCGTCCGATGACTCCGAGATGCACTCCTCCCATGAAGATGAGGAGGAGGAAAAAGAGGCTTCTTCCCTCCAGCAGGGGGAGAAAAGAAAAGGAAGGCCGCCCCAACGGGGGAGGCCGAAGGGTCCAAGAAGGGAAGGACCCTTCCTCCGGACTACTCCACCAACGCCACCGACGACGAAGAGGAGTGGCCGCCCAGGGCCAAGACCCTGGCAAAGTCGTAAGTATCGGACACCAGAGTGACTCGTAGCATTCCTTTATTGCACAACTTCTCCTAACGCCAAATATAATCATGCAGTCTGCCCCGAGCCCAAGTCGACATATCGTCGAGTGGTTCCTTGGATTCGTCGGATGTGAATAGCTTTTCGCTTTCGACCGCTTCCACCCCTCGCCCTATGTATAACACCGAGGTGCTATGCCAAAGGGTTCCAAACCGAGGGGAGGTGGTCCTGGAGGCGCCACAAGGTGACCTTCTGGACTGCAGGCACAAGGGGAGCAAGGCTCCCAAGGGCTCCCAGTCCGGCCCTGGGCCGAACATCGCACCGGAACCTTCAGTGGTTCCAGACTCTGACAGGCGGCCCCCCACTAAGAAGGGAAAGCCTACCGTGTCGGTGACCTCCGTCCAACCGGAGGCACCGGATAACTTGCTGGAGGTGCTTAACGGTGCCTCCATCGATGAGGAGCACCGCACTATTATGAGTGCGGTGATCCAGAAAGTTCAGTCCGCCAAGAGCGGGCTGACTGAAGCCTGTGCCAGCCTTCTAACAGGCTTTGAGGTATGTAAAAAATATATGAAAATATTACCGCATAGACAGTAGCCCTTGATGCTCTGTTTGGTGTTCACAAAGAAAAGCCGAATAGAGGATCTAATAATAAACACAGGAGTCTAACATAAGTATGTCAATATGGCTATGCAGGCTGCGCTGCTGATCTCTGCCGCACTGACTGCGGAGGTCGATGCGTTGAAGCAGATCCTTGAGCGGTTCGAGAAAGAGCTCGGCCTTGCCAAGAAGTAGCTCGAGGAGAAACAAGGTAAGTAATACCTTGTGTAAGTATATTAAAAAGATGTGGTTGCGAAAAATGACAGGATCGTTACTGGTGCACTAGGGGCCACGACCGAGGTGGCAACCCTAAAGCAAGCGCTTACCGAGGCCGAGAACAAGGCGGCCACGGAGCGCACCAAGCGGGAGAAACATGAGGCATGGGTTGGCGAGGTGCAGCAAGAGCTCCATGCTCTCGTGAAGAAGCATGAGACTTTGGAGCTTGACTCGAAGACTCGAGAGTCCGAGCACGCTGCGGCCCTCGAAAGCACCAAGTCTGCCAAGGCCGAAGCCCAGAAAGCCCTCCAGGGAATTGAGACGATGAAGAAGATAGTGGCGGGTAAGGCATTCATTATGCAAAGCAAGCATGTGAAAGTGAATTACTTGTTACTTACCTGAGTCCGGAGCTCTCCAGGAGCATTCGCAGATTTGCCCCGCAGCGTGTCAGATGCCGCCGCCTACTACCGAGTCGAGGAAGTGAGCTCAACCGAGAAGGTGTTCTGGTCTTAGTATGCTGAGACTGGACACCCGGTGCCCTTGAGCGACTAGCTAAAGCAATTGGTTGAGCTCCATAAGGTGGCCGAACAGTCCATGAAGGGTCGTATAGTTCGGCTGTGGCCTGGAGAGGCCATGCCTAGGAGCTACTTTGGGCTGGTGAGGCGGCTGGCGGATGCGTGTCCGTGGCTTGAGGTGATCAAGCGCTCCGTCTGCATCGAAGGTTCCCGTAGGGCGCTTGCCCGTGTTAAAGTTCACTGGGGCAAGATGGATGCTGAGAAGCTGGTGACAGACGGGCCACCGCAGGGCAAGGAGCATCGCCGCCCTGAGATGTACTATGAGGGCGTCCTGAATGGTGCCCGCCTTGTGGCGGATGAATGTTCCAAAGATGTAATATTTGAGTAAACTTGCTCGTGTTATCCTGTACGCTGAAAACTTGTTCATATGCGCTATGCACCGCTTGTTTGAATTTAAAATATTACCTTCTATACGGCCGTTTATTAAATCTGAGAGATGGCGAGTCGTCGGCTTCTGCCCCCATGCCACGAGTGCTGGGGTGTTTGGGATAAACCTGAGCACTCTTTTTCCCATTCTTGGGTCCTTTGAGGGAGGTGCTCAGCACAACGAACAAGGCAATCGGACTATAATGCGTTATCACTCTCACTTAGCCAGAGAATTCTATAATTTTAAATTTTGGCGAAGCCCCTAGTGTTCGGAAGACCGAGTTCGAGGTGCTATACACGCCTAGGCCGGAAAAATTCGGCTCCTCGCCCTAAGCGGCATAAGTCTTTAGGGACTCGAAACCTCTCGAACAGCGACCAGCTCTCGCCCTATCATGACAGTCAATTTTAGCTTTCTCTACTGAGGTGCTTAGCCCAGATGAACCAGGGCACAATTGCAGTAGTTCTCCCAGTGCTACCTTAGCCGATATAGTGGAACGTAAGGTACCAAAACATGGGAGCCGGTCAAACCCAACTATTGACCAAAGACATGATTCAGAGCTGATGCATATAATGCTATAAGTTCGGGGTGCCACACTTGTGAAAGTGTTCGTACTTCTCACACCATATTGTGGGGTACTTAAGCCCCTGGTGTATTGGCCGTACCAAAGTGTACGGTTGCACGGTGTCATTAATGAACACATATAAAAGAAAAATGCAAAAACAGACTGAAGCTATGAATTGTTTATTCGAAAAGATGCCTTGAAGCAAAACGATACAAGCAGAAAATGGGACTATTTGACATGTCTCTTCCAAGGGTAAGCTGCGGAATGGTAGTGAAAGCGGGTATTTTGCTCATTATAGAGACCACCTGGGAGTTCCATGATGCGACGTAGCTTCCGCCCCCCCTAGTCCTTGCATCGTGTGTTCGGCCATTATATTGCCGGACAGGGCTTCCAGAGAGTGAAGTCCTGGCAGACAGAAAAAAATAACAAAGTAGGGAGCCCCTAGTGCGGTTGAGCCACGTTTCGGGGCGTGCCGTAGTCGTGCCCCTCCCCTGTGCCCATGGTATTTTTAATGCGTAATTGTGTACGCGTGGCACGTGTGTCGCCATTTGGATGGGGCTGGGGTAGGGCCCGCATTGCTATGCGAGCTCACAACATGCCAGGCGGTCCTATTGTAGATTACTTTGGGCACGCTTGACGGTGCCCGGACGTCTGATCGCTGGACTGGAGAATTGCCTTGATAGGTTGCTTTGCACTTCTACTGCGAGGGCCGCAGTGTGCTCCTCGGTTCGGAGAGAGCGCTCTATGTTTCCATTGACTGTGATGACCCCCCGAGGTCCTGGCATCTTGAGCTTGAGGTATGCGTAGTGTGGCACCGCATTGAATTTTGCAAATGCGGTTTGTCCGAGCAGTGCGTGATAGCCACTGCAGAACGGGACTATGTCGAAATTTAACTCCTTGCTTCGGAAATTATCCGGGGATCCGAAGACCACTTCTAGTGTGGCTGAGCCTGTGCAATGGGCCTCTACACCTGGTATTACGCCCTTAAAGGTCGTTTTTGTGGGTTTAATCCTTGAGGGATCTATGCCCATTTTGTGCATTGTGTCCTGATAAAGCAGGTTCAAGCTGCTACCGCCTTCCATAAGGACTCAAGTGAGGTGAAATCCGTCAATGATTGGGTCTAGAACCAATGCGGCAAATCTGCCATGGCGGATACTAGTGGGGCGGTCCCTGCGATCGAAAGTGATCGGGCAGGAGGACCATGGGTTGAACTTTTGGGCGACTGGCTCCAACGCGTATATGTCTCTTAACGGACGCTTCTGCTCCCTCCTGGGGATGTGGGTTGCGTATATCATGTTCACCGTCCGCACTTGTGGGGGAAACCCCTTCTGTCCTCCGGTGTTCGGCGGTCAGGGCTCCTCCTTGTTGTCGCTATGTAGCCCCTTATCTTTGTTTTTGGCATTTAACTTGCCGGCCTGCTTGAACACCCAACAATCCCTGTTGGTGTGGTTGACTGGCTTGTCAGGGGTGCCATGTATCTGACACGAGCGATCGAGTATACGGTCCAAACTAGACGGGCCCGGAGTGCTTCTTTTGAATGGCTTTTTCCGTTGACCGGGCTTAGAGTGTAGGATCGAAAGTATGTCTAGAGGGGGTGATTACACTACTTGACCAAATAAAAATCTAGCCTTTTCCCAATTTTAGTTCTTGGCAGATTTTAGCTATGTTAGCACAAGTCAAGCAATCTCCACACAATTCAAGCAAGCATGCAAAAGAGTATATGAGCAGCGGAAAGTAAAGCATGCAACTTGCAAGAATGTAAAGGGAAGGGTTTGGAGGATTCAGACGCAATTGGAGACACGGATGTTTTTGTCGTGGTTCCGATAAGTGGTGCTATCGTACATCCACGTTGATGGAGACTTCAACCCACGGAGGGTAACGGTTGCGCGAGTCCACGGAGGGCTCCACCCACGAAGGGTCCATGAAGAAGCAACCTTGTCTATTCCATCACGGCCGTCGCCCACGAAGGACTTGCCTCACTAGCGGTAGATCTTCACGAAGTAGGCGATCTCCATGCCCTTACAAACTCCTTGGTTCAACTCAACAATCTTGTCGGAGGCTCCCAAGTGACACCTAGCCAATCTAGGAGACACCACTCTCCAAGAAGTAACAAATGGTGTGTTGATGATAAACTCCTTGCTCTTGTGCTTCAAATGATAGTCTCCCCAACACTCAACTCTCTCTCACAGGATTTGGATTTGGTGGAAAGAAGATTTGAGTGGAAAGCAACTTGGGAAGGCTAGAGATCAAGATTCATATGGTTGGAATGGAATATCTTGACCTCAACACAAGTGTAGGTGGTTCTCTCTCAGAAAATGTGTATTGGAAGTGGAGGTATGTTCTGATGGCTCTCTCCACGAATGAAGAGTGGGTGGAGGGGTATATATAGCCTCCACACAAAATCTAACCATTACACACAATTTGCCAAACTCGGTGGGACTGAATGGTTAAACTCGGTCGGACCGATTCAGCAAACCTAGTGACCGTTAGGATTTCGGTGGGACTGAGATGCAACTCGGTAGGACCGATATGGTTAGGGTTAGGGCATAACGTAATCTCGGTGTGATCGATTATACAAAATCGGTAGGACCGATTTTGGTAATAAGCTAACCAGAGAGTTGGTCAGGTAAACTCGGTGGGACCGATTCGCTCATCTTGGTGAGACCGAAATGTTACAAAAGGGAAACAGAGAGTTTACATTGCAATCTCAGTGGGACCGATCGCTCATCTCAGTAAGACCGAAACGTTACGAAGGGAAACAGAGAAATTACAATCCCATCTCGGTGAGACCGAGATCCCTATCGGTGAGACCGATTTGCTAGGGTTTGTGGCAGTGGCTATGACATTTGAAACTCGGTGGCGCCGGATAGAAAGAATCGGTGGGGCCGAGTTTGACTTTTGGTTTAGGTCATATGTGTATGTGGGAAGGTAGTTGAGGATTTTGGAGCATATCACTAAGCACTTTGAGCAAGCAAGCCATTAAGCAACACCTCATCCCTCCTTGGTAGTATTGGCTTTTCCTATAGACTCAATGTGATCTTGGATCACTAAAATATAAAATGTAGAGTCTTGCTCTTGAAGATTGAGCCAAACTTTTTGTCCTTAGAATTTTGAAGGATCCACTTTCCTCATCCATGCCATGCCATTCATTTCGCTTTTCCTGAAATATTAATCTTGGAATAATGTTAGCTCAATGAGCTATATGTTGTTAGGAATTACCAAAACCACCCAGGGATAGTTGTACTTTCAATCTCCCACTTTTTGGTAATTGATGACAACATATAGATCAAAGCTTCGACAAATGATAATAAGAGTGAAAGATATTGTCACTTTGAGAAGTATGTGAAAAGCAAGAGCTCCCCCTAAATTTGTGCATATCTTAAGATTTTCTTTGGACTGCAAATGCACAATGAGTTAGGATCATGGGTTACTCTTCCATGTCACATACATCTTGGTGGAGCGCTCAAAATGATAAGAATTAAATACATGCACTCATCACCAAGCAAAGTGAATGATCATATAAGGATAAGTAAGATAATATCATCTAACAAGCATAAGTGTAGCTTATGATCAACCACATGATCATCAATGTCTCACAGATAATAGCATAATATCTCAAGCAATCAAAAGACAAACAAAGTTCAACCAAGAAGACAAGAGAGAACAAAAGCAAACTCTCTCTCTCTCTCGAAGCCTATGATCTATACATATTTCTCCCCCTTTGGCAACAAGTTACCAAAAAGTTCATAGAAAATGCATAGCACTAAAAAGTCTCTCAGGCTTGGTCTTCAGGTGGTGGTGTCCGGAGAACGCCAAGGAGGAAGGCTTCAGTTGATGTGGATGGAGCTGATGGGGTAGGTGCTGGAGCTGGTGGCACTGAAGCTGTAGCTGGTGCAGATGAAGTGGCTCTAGTGTCTGGAACAGGCACTGCAGCAGACCTCTGAGCTCTAGGCACTCTGGCAAATGCATCAGTGGTTATCTTGTCCTTCCTCTCCTACATATCATCTTGAAGTTGCTCCACAGCTAACTGAATCTCAATTACTTTGACATCTAAATCATAGAATTTTTGCTCCATGATTCTTTCCAAGATCTCCTGGTTTTGAGTCAGGGTGGCCAGTCCTTCTCAATCCTCAGAGTTGATGCTATCAAATAACCAAGCTGGTCCTGCTTGCTTTTCAAAAAGTACTCAGATGCATCCTCTTGAGTTGGCATCTTGGCAGCCTTCTCTTTCTTTGCTTTCTCCTTCTTCTCTTGAGCTTGTACTGATGATGGTTCATTCTCATTCATCACAACTTGATTATCCTCAAAGTTAGGATAGATAGGCAAGTGTTCCTTATCCAACAAGTATGTGCCTGTGCATATCCACAACTTCTTTTCTAGTCAGGTGCAGTCCTCTTGATAGTCTCAACTAGAAGTCTCATGACCTTGAACTTCTGTGGCACATCAAATATATGTAGCAAGTTAATTGCATGGCCTCTGATCATTCTGTCATCACCAGACTTGGGCAAGAGAGTGTGCCTAAGGATCCAATTGATTGTAGGCAGCCCTGGCAGCAAGTGTTTTACTGACCCAAACTGGTGAGTCTCAAGATCATCTTCAAGAATCTCCTTGTACATGTTTGCCATAGAGTTGTGATCCATCTTGTTCTTGGCATAGACATCCAAGTCATCTTCTTCTTCCTTAGGAGCATTGATCAGATTTGCCCATTCCTCAATAGTTGAGTGGTACCTTGTACCTTCAGACATCCATACTATCCTGCCATCTGGATAGAAGTGTGCCGTGGAGTAGAATTGCATTATGAGCTCCTCATTCCACTTTGTGAGCTTCTGCCCAACAAAGTCTGCAACTCCACAAGCACTGAAGTTGTCAAACATACCAGGATAGTGTTCCTCATTTTCCTTGATATACTTCCAGTCGACCCACCTCATTCCACACACTATAGGCTTCTTGTCCAACAACACTGTCTCATAGAAGTCCTGTTGTTCCTTTGTGTGGAACCTGTAATCAACAGCAGTCCTTCTCCTGGTAGCATATGGATCTGTCTCTCTCCATAGCCTCAACCCTGAGTCTCTCCTGATCTTCATGTTCTCAGCCACATGATGAACATCATTGTGGTCTGGAATGTTGGGTTTGAGCTTTCTCAGGACTTGTCCTTCATCATCTTCATCAGCAGCAACTTCAGGCACTGGGGCCTTGTTCTTCTCAGCAGCTGGTATACTCGTGGTATTCCTCTTAGGTGCACTCTTGGGCTTGGAGGCTGCTTTGGGTGCTTCTTTGGGCTTTGATGAAGCAGCCCCTGTCCTGATAGCATCACCCATAAGCTTCTGGGCCTTAGGTGCTGGTGCAGCAACCTCTTCTTCCTCTTCCTCTTTAGAATCTCTCATGATTGAGGATCTCCCAAGCACTCTAGCAGTGGTCTTTTTGATCCTCTCCTTCCTCTTCTTCCCTTATGCAGCAACCTCTTTGGGTTCAGATCCCAAAGGGACTTGAGTAGATGCTCTGGCCTTTGACATGGGTTGTCTTCTTGCTGGCCTTTTGATCTTCATCCCTGGCTTAACTGCAGCTGAGCTGTACTCCTTCTTGAGCACTTTCTTCTTGGAAGTGGCCTCATCCTCAACTGCCACATAGTCTTCATCCTCAGACTCTGAAGTTTTCTTCTTCCTTGTTCTGGTGGTAGCTTTGGGCAAGTTGCTGGGAGTGCTCCTGCTACCATCATCTGAACTGCTAGAGGGACTAGTGCCCTCACTCAGGTGAACCTGCTCCTCTGACCTGTTCTGGCTGTCACTCTGATCAGACATATTGCAAACACTAACAGCAGACCCTATGAATAGATATAGATGAGATAGAGTGGATGAGCATCACAAAATGCAGAGGTTTTTGCAAAAGTGAGTCAAAAACTTAGTTTTAGTTTTCCACAGAAAGCACTTTGGATCAACCGATTTGTAAACTCGGTGATACCGAAGCAGTTGTTGGAACCTAAACTAGTGAACTCGGTCAGACCGAGTCACAGTTCGGTGGCACCAAGACTGCTAGGGTTTCACAAAGTCCTGAACTCGGTCACACCAATTTGCAATTCTCGGTCATACCAAAAATTACATGTGCAATGGCCTGAGCCGAATCGGTGGTACCGAGTTCCACAACTCGGATGGTCCGAGATGGTTTCGGCGGAAACCTAGCCCTAAATTTTCAATTCAACTCTAATCTACGGAGTGTTATGACTAGGTAGAAGCGTTTCAATTGTGGTAAGAATCATAATGAACACAATGTGCTAGGAATCGGACGGGGATAGCACCGTGATCGAGCCCATACCCTAGTTCGGCGATGAACTCGCTACGGCGGCAACGGCGGGGAAGAATTCCCTTGACGGCGGTGGAGACCAGCGACAGGAGGCAGCTGGCGACGAGGAGGATGATCCAGAGACCCAGGAGGCAGAGCGAGCTATGCGCGGGCGAAGGGGTTTCGGAGAAATTTCCAAATTTTTGCCCGTGAGTATATATAGCCCGACCTTGTCGGTGTGACCGAGTGGAACAACTCGGTGGCACCGAGATTCATAACTGCAAGAAGTTACTGAAACTCGGTGTGACCGAAAGGTTCAAATCGGTTGCACCGAGATTGAAAACCTAGATCGACTTAGTGATCTCGGTATGACCGAAATGGAGGAATCGGTCAGACCGAGAAGCAGAAAGAAGTTTTGGAAGTTTAAGTCTATGACGAATCGGGGACTCCGAGTGCTCCTCACACAGAGTGGTTCGAATCTGACTTGATCAAATTTTTTGATGTAGCATGAATAGAGTTTGAGACGAGAAAAGCATAGATAGCTAGAGAGGGTTCTTAGGCATTCTTGTCCATCCACTTGGCAAAAGAAAAGAAAACCAATCAATCAAAACAACAAGTGGATGTCCTCGAATGAGTAAAATATTCAATCAACATGCTCACACAATAAAATGGCAATTGAAATATGTGGCAAAGCATGCACAACCAATTCTAGCATCTATGAAACAATTTACGATGACTAGGTCATCTATATATGAGTATATTGACTTAGGAGTCAAATGAGAACATTTGATCATAGGTCATACTCATCGTTTAAGCACGAGTGGGGTTACCACTTTTACATAAAGCATTGTTGTGTTCACACCATTAGAGTTGCTTTAGCTCAATTCTTAGAGTAAAGCTCCCCCTAGATGTGAGATCCCCCCTAAGAGGGATGAACTAACCTTGGGTTTTGTCGATGATGACTTCATGTAGATGTTGAAGATGTGGATGCTCAATGTTGATGTAGATCATTTGGAGCTATCCATTGGAGTGAGTTGCACTTTCAATACCTACACGGGTTAGTCCCACAAGGAACAAACAAGGATATCCATAGACATAAAGTGATGCACACACAAGATGATGTCTATGAAAGCTTTTAGGTTACCTTGTCCCTTGTCTTACCAACAAGAGGGTTTGTGACTCCTTGAACTAGTGCAAGATGTGGAAGTTGATTGCACTTGTTCTTGCCAAGATGATAAGAGTGAAGTATGTTGGCGGAGTCACCCTCAAGAACTCTCTAGTTCTTCTTCAGGATCCACAGCATTTTGATGGGAATCCTCGGTGTTGTAGTTGTACTTGATGAAGTGGAACTTGAAGTAGTCTTGGGAACCCACTTGACCAAGGCCTTAGGAGCTTCTTCAAATGCATCAATTTCCTCTTGAAGCTTGACCTTGCCTTTTTGCTTGTGGTCTTGTGGTGGAAGATCATCTTGATCTTGTGTCCCTTTGAGAGAAGTAGGATCATACTTCTCTTGTTGAGGAACAAACTTCATCTTGGGGTATTGATCTTCTTCCCACTCAACTCCATTGGCATTGAACTTTCGTTCAAAACCAACACCTTGATTCTTCCGGTGCCATCCTTGCTTGCGTACAATTTCCTCGAATTGCTTACTTCCGGCAAGGCTCTTGTAAACACCTTTCTCTATAATTCCCTTCAATAAGCTATTTTCTTCCTCAAGTGTAACTTGGCTAAGATAATTATTAGTGGAATCAAGAGAACTACTAGAATCAACAATATTGGATTTAGCATGATTATTGTTACTACTAGAGGAAGAATCTTTCTTGTTCTTGTTACTAGACTTGACTTGAGGCATGTAAGTGGATAAGAGTAAACGCTTGGCAATGTAAGAAGAACTTTTCTTACGAAGATCATCATTGATTGCTTTTAAGAACTCATGCTCTTGCTCAAGGTTGAGCTTTTCAAAGCGTAATTTCTCATGAGTCCTTAAAAGTTCTCGATGATCTCCTAAGATAGTTTCATGAGCTAACTTAAGAGTGTTTAGTTCTTTAGTTAGAGACTCAATCTTCTCCTTATCATTGTCATTCGTTTTATCTTGATTAGCATGATTAATTGACGTTTCATCATAGTATTCATCACTAGAGTTGTCAACAAGTAAATCATCATCACCTAACAAGTCATCTTCATCACTATTGAAATCAACATACTCGGGGTGTGATACCTTTGGGCCTTTAGCCATGAAGCATGTTCCAACTCCTTCATTTGGTGAGTCAAATATGTCGTAGGAGTTGGTTGTCACAAGTGCTAGACCGGCAACACCTTCATCTTGAGTATATTCGGAGTCGAAGTGATAGCTTCTCTTGGAGTGGTTGTCGGAGTCGGAGTCGGATACCCATTCACCAACATGAGCTTGATGTCTTCGTTTTGTGTAGCTCCTTGATGACTTGTCCTTTCTTTACGAATCCTTGCTTCTCCGTGAGGGTCTTCGTTCATAACGATCATCTCTACTCCTTCTTTCTCTAGATGGTGATTCTTCTCTTCTACTTCTTCTCTTGGGAGAGTCTTCTCTTCTCTTGTAGGGGGCCGTACACTCACTGGAATAGTGTCCGGGCCTTCCACAATTGTAGCAATTTCGCTCTTGACTAGAAGATCTTTTGTCATTGTAGGACCTTGACTTGGAGCTTCTCTCTTTGCTTCTACTCTTGTAGAACTTGTTGAAGTTCTTCACCATTAAGCTCAATTCTTCATTGAAGGTTTGTTTCTCACTCGATGATGTGGGGGCTTCACATGAGGCTTTGTAAGCACCACTTGATTTGTTGTGAAGTTCCTCTTTATCCTTGAGTGACATCTCATGAGCAACAATTCTTGCGATGACTTCCATTGGCTTGAGATCTTTGTAATTGGGCATCATTTGGATCAATGTGCACACGGTATCATATTTTCCATCCAAGGCTCTTATCATCTCTTCACTCCCTAAGCTGGCAATCTCATTTGTGATAAGAGCAAGCCTAGAGTACATTTCAGCGATACCTTCACCATCCTTCATTTTGAACTTGTCAAGTTGACTTTGAAGCACATCCAATTTGGATTCCTTGACGGAGTCGGTACCTTCATGCATATCAATCAAAGTATCCCAAATTTCCTTTGCATTCTCAAGGCGGCTGATTTTGTTGAATTCTTCGGGGCATAATCCATTGAAGAGGATATCACAAGCTTGAGCATTGTATTGCAGCATCTTCAACTCTTCCGCGGTAGCTTCACAATTCGGTTCTTTCCCATCAAACAATTCACCTTGCAAGCCAATACACACAATAGCCCAAACAGCGGGGTTATGTCAAAGAATATGCATTTTCATCTTATGCTTCCAACTAGCAAAATTAGTGCCATCAAAGTAAGGACCTCTATGGTGATAATTTCCCTCGCAAGACGCCATACTCTCCTAGGTTGTGAAACCAAGGCTATGACCACCAAAAGCTATGGAAATCAAAGAAAATGGAGACCAAAGCTGTGATACCACTTGTAGGATCGAAAGTATGTCTAGAGGGGGGGTGATTAGACTACTTGACCAAATAAAAATATAGCCTTTTCCCAATTTTAGTTCTTGGCAGATTTTAGCTATCTTAGCACAAGTCAAGCAATCTCCACACAATTCAAGCAAGCATGCAAAAGAGTATATGAGCAGTGGAAAGTAAAGCATGCAACTTGCAAGAATGTAAAGGGAAGGGTTAGGAGGATTCAAACGCAATTGGAGACACGGATGTTTTTGTCGTGGTTCCGATAGGTGGTTCTATAGTACATCCACGTTGATGGAGACTTCAACCCACGGAGGGTAACGGTTGCGTGAGTCCACGGAGGGCTCCACCCACGAAGGGTCCACGAAGAAGCAACCTTGTCTATTCCATCACGGCCGTCGCCCACGAAGGACTTGCCTCACTAGCGGTAGATCTTCATGAAGTAGGCGATCTCCTTGCCCTTACAAACTCCTTGGTTCAACTCCACAATCTTCTCGGAGGCTCCCAAGTGACACCTAGCCAATCTAGGAGACACCACTCTCCAAGAAGTAACAAATGGTGTGTTGATGATGAACTCCTTGCTCGGACCGATGGGCTACATAGCACAATCTTCTCGGAGGCTCCCAAGTGACACCTAGCCAATCTAGGAGACACCACTCTCCAAGAAGTAACAAAATCTAACCGTTACACACAATTTGCCAAACTCGGTGGGACCGAATGGTTAAACTCGGTCGGACCGATTCAGCAAACCTAGTGACCGTTAGGATTTCGGTGGGACTGAGATGCAACTCGGTAGGACCGATAAGGTTAGGGTTAGGGCATAATGTAATCTCGATGTGACCGATTACACAAACTCGGTAGGACCGATTTTGGTAATAAGCTAACCAGAGAGTTGGTCAGGTAAACTCGGTGGGACCGATTCACTCATCTCGGTGAGACCGAAATGTTACAAAAGGGAAACAGAGAGTTTACATTGCAATCTCGGTGGGACCCATTGCTCATCTTGGTAAGACCGAAACGTTATGAAGGGAAACAGAGAGATTACAATCCCATCTCGGTGAGACCGAGATCCCTATCGGTGAGACCGATTTGCTAGGGTTTGTGGCAGTGGCTATGACATTTGAAACTCGGTGGCGCCGGATAGAAAGAATTGGTGGGGCCGAGTTTGACTTTTGGTTTAGGTCATATGTGTATGTGGGAAGGTAGTTGAGGATTTTGGTGCATATCACTAAGCACTTTGAGCAAGCAAGCCATTAAGCAACACCTCATCCCTCCTTGGTAGTATTGGCTTTTCCTATAGACTCAATGTGATCTTGGATCACTAAAATATAAAATGTAGAGTCTTGATCTTGAAGCTTGAGCCAAACTTTTTGTCCTTAGAATTTTGAGGGATCCACTTTCCTCATCCATGCCATGCCATTCATTTCGCTTTTCCTGAAATATTAATCTTGAATAATGTTAGCTCAATGAGCTATATGTTGTTAGGAATTACCAAAACCATCCAGGGATAGTTGTACTTTCATAGAGCCTCTGAATCCGGCATTAACTATCATATCCTCGGTATTGTCGCTGTTAATGCGGCGCTTGTGCTTGTTGCGACGTGACCTGCCATTGCTATCCTTGGTATCCGAATTACCAGGGCTCTTTAACATGTTATTGCTACGAGCTAGCCAGCTGTCTTCTCCCGCGCAAAAGCAGGTAATGAGTGTCGTGAGGGCTGCCATAGATTTCGGCCTTTCCTGTCCAAGGTGCCGGGCAAGCCACTCGTCGCGGATGTTATGCTTGAAAGTTGCTAGGGCCTCTGCATCCGGATAGTCGTCGATTTGATTTTTCTTAGTTAGGAACCGTGTCCAGAATTGCCTGGCCGATTCCTCTGGCTATTGAATTATGTGGATCAAGTCATCGGCATCTGTTGGTCGCACATAGGTGCCCTGGAAGTTGTCGAGGAATACGGCTTCCAGGGCCTCCCGACAACCTATGGATTCTGCTAGCAAGCTGTTGAGCCAATGCCGGGCTGGTCCTTTAAGCTTGAGTGGGAGGTATTTGATGGCGTGTAGGTCGTCACCACGGGCCATGTGGATATGAAGGAGATAGTCCTCGATCCATACCGGGGGATCTATCATACCATCATATGATTCGATATTCACGGGTTTGAAACCCTCTGGGATTTCATGATCCATTACTTCATTTGTGAAGCATAACGGGTGTGCGGCGCCTCTGTACTGGGCTATATCACGACGCAGCTCGAATGAGTTTTGTCTATTGTGTTCGGCCCGGCCGGATTTACTTTTGCTGTATCCGGCGTGACATTTATTGTCTTGTGTCGTGGGGCGCCCACACGATCTGTAGATCGATCTTGTTTGCCTTTCTTTGTCCTCCAATATATCTCGCAAGTCTAGCACGTTTCCCTGAGCCTTGGTATTTTTTGAGTGGCGCCAGGGTGCGGCTTGAGTTGTGGGCCGAGAGGCCTCTCTGTCGCAGCCACGAGGTGGCCGGTCAGCCGCGTCAGATGCTGGGGACGTAGGTTTAGATGCTTCCTCCTCTAATCGGGGTAGCAACCTGCGTTTTGGGTAGCTTTTGGAGGGGCGTTCGAGTTCATATTCCTCGGTCACAAGGACTTCATTCCATCTGTCGGCTAGCAAGTCTTGATCAGCTCTAAGCTGCTGCTGCTTTTTCTTAAGGCTATTTGCCGTGGCTATAAGCCGGTGCTTGAAGCGCTCTTGCTCAATGGGATCCTCAGGCACGACAAATTCGTCGTCGCCAAGGCTTGCCTCGTCTTCGGAGGGAGGTATGTAATTATCATCCTCTTGCTCTCTATCTGCCGCTCTCTCATGAGGGCTGGCTTCTCCATCCTCCTGTGCTGAATCTTGTTGGAGGGGGTTGTCTTCGGCACTGTCCGGGGTGTTATTATCTCCTGTGCCGGAATCACCGTTTTTGCTTTGGCGGGACTTAGAGCGGCGCCGCTGACACCGGCGCTTAGGTTGCTTCTTGGAGGGGTCATCCTCCGTTGTTCCGTCGCCATTGCCTTCTTTGGTGTGTCCACCATATATATGTCATACAACGAGGTGGCTTTCCAGTGCCCTATAGGCGCTGGTTCCTGTTCGTCTCCTGCATCATCGTCCATACCGTCGATGTCTTCGGAGTCGAAGTTGAGCATGTCGGTCAAGTCATCGACAGTGGCTATGAAGTGGGTGGTGGGTTGGCGTCGAATTTCTTTGTCATCCGCATCCCAATCCTGCCGGTCATAATCCGGCCAGGACTCTCCTGACAAAGAGAGAGACCTTAGTGAATTCAGTTGGTCGCCGAAGGGCGAGTGCTGAAAGATATCCGGCACAGTGAACTCTATGATCGGCGCCCAATCGGATTCGATTGGCAGGGGCGCGGATGGTCCCGAGTCCGGAGGAGAGTCCGGCGATGAGTCACGGGCCTTGCGAAGGATAAGGTTGGTGTTCGGTTCGATCTCTGTTGAGGCTGCTGCCTCCGCGGCGGGGTCTAACCACCCGCCCGCAGATGCCGCAGTTGGCTCCGAATTAAAGGTCAGAGCGGCTGCAGGTGCGGTCTCCAGGACACTATTTGGTGGAAGAGCTAAATCATGCCCATCGTGACAGTGCGGCGCACTTGACAGGGGCTCGAATCCGTCGAAGATCAAGTCTTCGCGGATATCAGCCGTGTAGTTTAGGCTTCCAAACCTGACTTGATGGCCAGGGACGTAGCTTTCAATCTGCTCCAGATGGCCAAGCGAATTGGCCCGCAGTGCAAAGCCGCCGAATACAAAAATCTTTCCGGGGAGAAAAGTCTCACCCTGGACTGCATCGCTAACGATGATCGAAGGAGCCATCAAGCCTAATGATGACGACACAGAGGAACTCTCAATGAAAGCACCAATGTCGGTGTCAAAACTGGCGGATCTCAGGTAGGGGGTCCCGAACTGTGCGTCTAAGGCGGATGGTAACAGGAGGCAAGGGACACGATGTTTTACCCAGGTTCGGGCCCTCTTGATGGAGGTAAAACCCTACGTCCTGCTTGATTTATTCTTGATGATATGGGTATTACAAGAGTTGATCTACCACGAGATCGGAGAGGCTAAACCCTAGAAGCTAGCCTATGGTATGATTGTTGTGATTGTGTCCTACGGACTAAACCCTCCGGTTTATATAGACATCGGAGGGGGCTAGGGTTACATAGAGTCGGTTACAATGGGAGGAGATCTACATATCCGTATTTCCAAGCTTTCCTTCCATGTCAAGGAAAGTCCCATCCGGACACGGGACAAAGTCTTCAATCTTGTATCTTCATAGTCCAAGAGTCCGGCCAATGGTTATAGTCCGGCTGTCCGGATACCCCCTAATCCAGGACTCCCTCAATTGGTCTCCATTGCTTTGGTTTAATTACCAATGGAGGAAGATGGATGAGTCTACGATTGGGAGTATTAGATGTAGAGTGCCCATGCTTGATGGAGAGTCCTATAGTGCTTGGAAAAATGAGATGCTTGAGATTTTCAATGAATATCACTTGAACAAGGATATTACTAGCCGCCCTTGTGCAGCTTCCATTGATCCATTGCATCGTACCCCCAATGAGTCCCTTGACGTGATCTGCAATCTTAGAACTATTATTCTTATCATTAGAGGATTGCCTAGAAATTTGATTGTATGCTTGCCTTCATTTGAATGTGCTTACACCATATGGAGATATCTTTAGGAACATTTTCCAAATTATTCCTTGAAAAATCTAGATGCGATCCTTCAAAAGTCCATAGCTTTTCATAAAATGAAACCTAGTGACCCTAAATTTGATGATTGTCTATTTGAGCTTCGTGACTTTATGCGCGCCAAAGGAGATGTGCGAATCATTAGTAACATCATCTCTCAAGTCATTAGAATTCATAAAGATGAACATTTCCATGGTCATACATCTAATGAATCTCTCTCTCTCTCTAGGTGATGATCGATCAAAAGACGAGGTTGAACATGGATATTATGATGAGGATGATGATAGTGACTTTGATCTTGATGAGTCTATGAGACACTTTGGCCTTATGGCTAACCTTCATGGTTATATGGCCGGAGGAAAGGAATGGGTTCTTGATAGTGGATGTACCGATCACATGACCAGAGACACGGATATAATTCGCGAGCTTGCTGAAAACGACGGCCCCCGAAAGTATGTCACTTTTGGTGATAACTCAAAGGATTAGGTGGTTAGCCTTGGTAAGGTGGCCATTTCACATGACAACTCCATCCAAAATGTTATGCTCATTGAATCTCTTGGCTATAATCTACTTTTCGTATCTAGACTAGCCGATTTCGGTTTCAATGTCCAATTTACTGAGGTAGATTGCCAAGTGTTTCGTGTTGGGGAACGTTGCAGAAAACAAAAAATTTCCTACTCGTTTCACCAAGATCATCTAGGAGTTAATCTAGCAACGAGTCATCGGATGCATCTACATACCTTTGTAGATCGCGCACGGAAGCGTTCAAAGAACGGTGATGATGTAGTCGAACACGATGTGATCCAAATCACCGATGACCAAGCGCTGAACGGACGGCACCTCCGCGTTCAACACACGTACGGGACGGGAGACGTCTCCTCCTTCTTGATCCAGCAAGGGGAAAGGAGAGGTTGACGAAGATCCATCAGCACGACGGCGTGGTGGTGGATGCAGGGCGTCACAGTAGCAGGGCTTCGCCTATACTACGAGGGAGAGACGTAATGGGGGGGAGAGAGGGAGGCGCCAGGGGCTAGGTATGAAGTCCCTCCTCTCCCCCACTATATATAGGGGTGCCAGGGGGGGCGCCGGCCCTAGTAGATGGCATCTACTAAGGGGGCGGCGGCCTAGGGTGGGGGGCTTGCCCCCCAAGCAAGGGGGCGCCCCCCTTTAGGGTTTCCCCTCAACCCTAGCCGCATGGGCCCTAGGGGGGTGGCGCCCCAGCCCACTATGGGCTGGGTTCCCTCCCACTTCAGCCCATGGGGCCCTCCGGGATAGGTGGCCCCACCCGGTGGACCCCGGGACCCTTCCGGTGGTCCCTGTACAATACCGGTGACCCCGAAACTTGTCCCGATGGCCGAAACAGCACTTCCTATATATAATTATTTACCTCCGGACCATTCCGGAACTCCTCGTGACGTCCGGGATCTCATCCGGGACTCCGAACAACATTCGGGTTACTGCATATACATATCTTCACAACCCTAGCGTCACCGAACCTTAAGTGTGTAGACCCTACGGGTTCGGGAGACAAGCAGACATGACCGAGACGACTCGCCGGTCAATAACCAACAGTGGGATCTGGATACCCATGTTGGCTCCCACATGCTCCACGATGATCTCATCGGATGAACCACGATGTTGAGGATTCAATCAACCCCGTATGCAATTCCCTTTGTCAATCGATATGTTACTTGCCCGAGATTCGATCGTCGGTATCCCAATACCTCGTTCAATCTTGTTACCGGCAAGTCACTTTACTCGTACCGTAATGCATGATCCTGTGACCAGACACTTGGTCACTTTGAGCTCATTATGATGATGCATTACCGAGTGGGCCCAGTGATACCTCTCCGTCATATGGAGTGACAAATCCCAGTCTTGATCCATGTCAACCCAACAGACACTTTCGGAGATACCCGTAGTCTACTTTTATAGTCACCCAGTTACGTTGTGACGTTTGGTATACCCAAAGCACTCCTACGGTATCCGGGAGTTACACGATCTCATGGTCTAAGGAAAAGATACTTGACATTGGAAAACTCTAGCAAATGAACTATACGATCTTATGCTATGTTTAGGATTGGGTCTTGTCCATCACATCATTCTCCTAATGATGTGATCTCGTTATCAATGACATCCAATGTCCATAGTCAGGAAACCATGACTATCTCTTGATCAATGAGCTAGTCAACTAGAGGCTTACTAGGGACATGTTGGTGTCTGTTATTCACACATGTATTACGATTTCCGGATAACACAATTATAGCATGAATAAAGACAACTATCATGAGCAAGGAAATATAATAATAATGCTTTTATTATTGCCTCTAGGGCATATTTCCAACAGTCTCCCACTTGCACTAGAGTCAATAATCTAGTTACATTGTGATGAATCGAACACCCATGGAATTCTGGTGTTGATCATGTTTTGCTCTAGGGAGAGGTTTAGTCAACGGATCTGCTACATTCAGGTCCGTATGTACTTTACAAATCTCTATGTCTCCATCTTGAACATTTTCACGAATGGAGTTGAAGCGACGCTTGATGTGCCTTGTCTTCTTGTGAAACCTGGGCTCCTTGGCAAGAGCAATAGCTCCAGTGTTGTCACAGAAGAGCTTGATCGGCCCCGACGCATTGGGTATGACTCCTAGGTCGGTGATGAACTCCTTCACCCATATTGCTTCATGTGCTGCCTCCGAGGCTGCCATGTACTCCGGCTTCACATGTAGATCCCGCCACGACGCTTTGCTTGCAACTGCACCAGCTTACTGCCCCACCATTCAAAATATACACGTATCCGGTCTGTGACTTAGAGTCATCCAGATCTGTGTCGAAGCTAGCGTCGACGTAACCCTTTACGACGAGCTCTTCGTCACCTCCATAAACGAGAAACATTTCCTTAGTCCTTTTCAGGTACTTCAGGATATTCTTGACCGCTGTCCAGTGTTCCTTGCCGGGATTACTTTGGTACCTTCCTACCAAACTTACGGCAAGGTTTACATCAGGTCTGGTACACAGCATGGCATACATAATAGAACCTATGGCTGATGCATAGGGGATGACGCTCATCTCTTCCATATCTTCTGCCGTGGTCGGACATTGAGCTGAGCTCAATTTCATACCTTGTAACACAGGTAAGAACCCCTTCTTAGATTGATCCATATTGAACTTCTTCAATATCTTATCAAGGTATGTGCTTTGTGAAAGACCTATGAGGCGTCTCGATCTATCTCTATAGATTTTGATGCCTAATATATAAGCAGCTTCTCCAAGGTCCTTCATTGAAAAACTCTTATTCAAGTAGGCCTTGATGCTGTCCAAGAGTTCTATATCATTTCCCATCAATAGTATGTCATCTACATATAATATAAGAAATGCTACAGAGCTCCCACTCACTTTCTTGTAAACGCAGGCTTCTCCATAAGTCTGTGTAAACCCAAACGCTTTGATCATCTCAACAAAGCGAATGTTCCAACTCCGAGATGCTTGCACCAGCCCATAAATCGAGCGTTGGAGCTTGCATACCTTGTCAGCATTCTTAGGATCGACAAAACCTTCCGGCTGCATCATATACAATTCTTCCTTAAGGAAACCATTAAGGAATGCCGTTTTGACGTCCATTTGCCATATTTCATAATCATAGAATGCAGCAATCGCTAACATGATTCAGACGGACTTCAGCTTCGCTACCGGTGAGAAAGTCTCATCGTAGTCAACCCCTTGAACTTGTCGATAACCCTTAGCGACAAGCCGAGCTTTATAGATGGTCACATTACCATCCGCGTTTGTCTTCTTCTTAAAGATCCATTTATTTTCTATGGCTCACCGTTCAACGGGCAAGTCAGTCAAAGTCCATACTTCATTTTCATACATGGATCCTATCTCGGATTTCATGGCTTCTAGCCATTTGTCGGAATCCGGGCCCGCCATCGCTTCTTCATAGTTCGAAGGTTCACCGTTGTCTAACAACATGATTTCCAAGACAGGGTTGCCGTACCACTCTAGTGCGGAACGTGTCCTTGTGGACCTTCGAATTTCAGTAGGAGCTTGATCAGAAGTATCTTGATCATTATCATTAACTTCCTCTCTAGTCGGTGCAGGCACCTCAGGAACATTTTCTTGAGTTGCGCCATTTTCCGGTTCAAGAGGTAATACTTCATCAAGCTCTACTTTCCTCCCACTTACTTCTTTCGAGAGAAACTCTTTCTCTAGAAAGGACCCATTCTTGGCAACAAAGATCTTGCCTTCGGATCTGAGGTAGAAGGTGTACCCAATAGTTTCTTTTGGGTATCCTATGAAGATGCATTTTTCCGACTTGGGTTCGAGCTTGTCAGGTTGAAGTTTCTTGACATAAGCATCGCATCCCGAAACTTTTAGAAACGACAGCTTAGGTTTCTTCCCAAACCATAATTCATACGGTGTCATCTCAACGGATTTCGACGGAGCCCTATTTAAAGTGAATGCGGCAGTCTCTAAAGCATAGCCCCAAAAAGATAGCGGTAAATCGGTAAGAGACATCATAGATCGCACCATATCTAATAGAGTGCGATTACGACGTTCGAACACACCGTTACGCTGAGGTGTTCCAGGCGGCGTGAGTTGTGAAACTATTCCACATTTTCTTAAGTGTGTGCCAAACTCGTGACTCAAGTATTCTCCTCCACGATCTGATCGTAGAAACTTGATTTTCCTGTCACGTTGATTTTCAACCTCACTCTGAAATTCCTTGAACTTTTCAAAGGTTTCAGACTTGTGTTTCATTAAGTAGATATACCCATATCTACTTAAATCATCAGTTAGCGTGAGAACATAACGATAGCCACCGCGAGCCTCAACACTCATTGGACCGCACACATCAGTATGTATGATTTCCAATAAGTCGGTTGCTCGCTCCATTGTTCCTGAGAACGGAGTCTTGGTCATTTTACCCATGAGGCATGGTTCGCACGTGTCAAATGATTCATAATCAAGAGACTCTAAAAGTCCATCTGCATGGAGCTTCTTCATGCGTTTGACACCTATGTGACCAAGGCGGCAGTGCCACAAGTATGTGGGACTATCATTATCAATCTTACATCTTTTGGTACTCACATTATGAACATGTGTAGTATCACGTTCGAGATTCATAAAGAATAAACCATTCACCATAGGAGCATGACCATAAAACATATCTCTCATAAAAATGGAACAACCATTATTCTCGGATTTAAATGAGTAGCCATCTCAAATTAAACGAGATCCCGATACAATGTTCATGCTCAAAGCTGGCACTAAATAACAATTATTAAGGTTTAAAACTAATCCCGAAGGTAGATATAGAGGTAGCGTGCCGACGGCGATCACATTGACCTTGGAACCATTCCCGACGCGCATTGTCACCTCGTCCTTTGCCAGTTTCCGCTTATTCCGCAGCCCCTGCTTTGAGTTACAAATGTGAGCAACTGCACCGGTATCAAATACCCAGGAGCTACTACGGACACTAGTAAGGTACACATCAATTACATGTATATCACATATACCTTTTGTTTTGCCGGCCTTCTTGTCTGCTAAGTACTTAGGGCAGTTCCGCTTCCAGTGACCGCTTCCCTTGCAATAAAAGCACTCAGTCTCGGGCTTGGGTCCATTCTTTGGCTTCTTCCCGGCAGCTTGCTAGCCAGGCGCGGCAACCTCCTTACCGTCCTTCTTGAAGTTCTTTTTACCCTTGCCTTTCTTGAACTTAGTGGTTTTATTGACCATCAACACTTGATGTTCCTTCTTGACTTCTACCTCCGCTGATTTCAGCATTGAGAACAACTCAGGAATGGTCTTTTGCATCCCCTGCATGTTGAAGTTCATCACGAAGCTCTTGTAGCTTGGTGGAAGCGACTGGAGGATTCTATCAATGACCGCATCATCCGGGAGATTAACTCCCAGCTGAGACAAGCGGTTATGTAACCCAGACATAGTGAGTACGTGCTCACTGACAGAACTATTTTCCTCCATCTTACAGCTGAAGAACTTATCGGAGACTTCATATCTCTCGATCCGGGCATGAGCTTGAAAAACCATTTTCAGCTCTTCGAACATCTCGTATGCTCCATGTCTCTCAAAACGTTTTTGGAGCCCCGGCTCTAAGCTGTAAAGCATGCCGCACTGAACGAGGGAGTAGTCGTCAACACGTGTCTGCCAAGCGTTCATAACGCCTTGGTTCTGTGGGACGGGAGCTTCACCTAGCGGTGCTTGTAGGACATAATCTTTCTTGGCAGATATGAGGATGATCCTCAGGTTCCGGACCCAGTACGTATAGTTGCTGCCATCGTCTTTCAGCTTGGTTTTCTCTAGGAACGCGTTGAAGTTGAGGACTACGTTGGCCATTTGATCTACAAGACATATTGCAAAGATTTTAGACTAAGTTCATGATAATTAAGTTCATCTAATCAAATTATTAATGAACTCCCACTTAGATTAGACATCCCTCTAGTCATCTAAGTATTACATGATCCGAGTTAACTAGACCGTGTCCGATCATCACGTGAGACGGACTAGTCAACGTCGGTGAACATCTTCATGTTGATCGTATCTTCTATACGACTCATGCTCGACCTTTCGGTCTTCTGTGTTCCGAGGCCATGTCTGTACATGCTAGGCTCGTCAAGTCAACCTAAGTGTTTGCATGTGTAAATCTGTCTTACACCCGTTGTATGTGAACGTCTGAATAAAACACCCGATCATCACGTGGTGTTTTGAAACAGCGAACTGTCGCAATGGTGCACAGTTAGGGGGAACACTTCTTGAAATTATTATGAGGGATCATCTTATTTACTACCGTCGTTCTAAGTAAACAAGATGCAAAACATGATAAACATCACATGCAATCATATAATAAACGTGACATGATATGGCCAATATCACATAGCTCCTTTGATCTCCATCTTGGGGCTCCATGATCATCTTGTCACCGGCTTGACACCATGATCTCCATCATCATGATCTCCATCATCGTGTCTCCATGAAGTTGCTCGCCAACTATTACTTCTACTACTATGGCTAACGCGTTTAGCAATAAAGTAAAGTAATTTACATGGCGTTTCTCAATGACACGCAGGTCATATAAAAAGAATAAAGACAACTCCTATGGCTCCTGCCGGTTGTCATACTCATCGACATGCAAGTCGTGATTCCTATTACAATAGCATGAACATCTCATACATCACATATAGATCATTCATCATTCATCACAACTTTGGCCATATCATATCACAAACCACTTGCTGCAAAAACAAGTTAGACGTCCTCTAATTGTTGTTGCAAGTTTTACGTGGCTGAATTAGGGTTCTAGCAAGAACGACTTCTTACCTACGTTAAAGCCACAACGTGATTTGTCAACTTCTATTTACCCTTCATAAGGACCCTGTTCATCGAATCCGCTCCAACTAAAGTGGGAGAGACAGACACCCGCCAGCCACCTTATGCAACTAGTGCATGTTAGTCGGTGGAACCGGTCTCACGTAAGCGTACGTGTAAGGTTGGTCCGGGCCGCTTCATCCCACAATGCCGCTGAAGCAAGAAAAGACTAGTAACGGCAAGAAAGTTGACAAATCTACGCCCACAACAAATTGTGTTCTACTCGCGCAAGAAGAACTACGCATAGACCTAGCTCATGATGCCACTGTTGGGGAACGTTGCAGAAAACAAAAAATTTCCTACTTGTTTCACCAAGATCATCTAGGAGTTCATCTAGCAACGAGTCATCGGATGCATCTACATACCTTTTTAGATCGCGCACGGAAGCGTTCAAAGAACGGTGATGATGTAGTCGAACACGACGTGATCCAAATCACCGATGACCAAGCACCGAACGGACGGCACCTCCGCGTTCAACACACGTACGGGACGGGAGACGTCTCCTCCTTCTTGATCCAGCAAGGGGAAAGGAGAGTTTGATGAAGATCCAGCAGCACGACGGCGTGGTGGTGGATGCAGGGCGTCACAGTAGCAGGGCTTCGCCTATACTACGAGGGAGAGACGTAACGGGGGGAGAGAGGGAGGCGCCAGGGGCTAGGTATGAAGTCCCTCCTCTCCCCCACTATATATAGGGTGCCAGGGGGGGCGCCGGCCCTAGTAGATGGCATCTACTAGGGGGGGCGGCCTAGGGTGGGGGGCTTGCCCCCCAAGCAAGGGGGCGCCCCCCTTTAGGGTTTCCCCTCAACCCTAGCCGCATGGGCCCTAGGGGGGTGGCGCCCCAGCCCACTATGGGCTGGGTTCAATCCCACTTCAGCCCATGGGGCCCTCCGGGATAGGTGGCCCCACCCGATGGACCCCGGGACCCTTCCGGTGGTCCCGGTACAATACCGGTGACCCCGAAACTTGTCCCGATGGCCGAAACAGCACTTCCTATATATAATTCTTTACCTCCGGACCATTCCGGAACTCCTCGTGACGTCCGGGATCTCATCCGGGACTCCGAACAACATTCGGGTTACTGCATATACATATCTTCACAACCCTAGCGTCACCGAACCTTAAGTGTGTAGACCCTATGGGTTCGGGAGACAAGCAGACATGACCGAGACGACTCTCCGGTCAATAACCAACAGCAGGATCTGGATACCCATGTTGGCTCCCACATGCTCCACGATGATCTCATCGGATGAACCACGATGTCGAGGATTCAATCAACCCCGTATGCAATTCCCTTTGTCAATCGATATGTTACTTGCCCGAGATTCGATCGTCGGTATCCCAATACCTCGTTCAATCTTGTTACCGGCAAGTCACTTTACTCGTACCGTAATGCATGATCCCGTGACCAGACACTTGGTCACTTTGAGCTCATTATGATGATGCATTACCGAGTGGGCCCAGTGATACCTCTTCGTCATACGGAGTGACAAATCCCAGTCTTGATCCATCTCAACCCAACAGACACTTTCGGAGATACCCGTAGTCTACCTTTATAGTCACCCAGTTACGTTGTGACATTTGGTATACCCAAAGCTCTCCTACGGTATCTGGGAGTTACACGATCTCATGGTCTAAGGAAAAGATACTTGACATTGGAAAACTCTAGCAAACGAACTATACGATCTTATGCTATGTTTAGGATTGGGTCTTGTCCATCACATCATTCTCCTAATGATGTGATCTCGTTATCAATGACATTCAATGTCCATAGTCAGGAAACCATGACTATCTGTTGATCAACGAGCTAGTCAACTAGAGGCTTACTAGGGACATGTTGGTGTCTGTTATTCACACATGTATTACAATTTCCGGATAACACAATTATAGCATGAATAAAGACAATTATCATGAACAAGGAAATATAATAATAATGCTTTTATTATTGCCTCTAGGGCATATTTCCAAAATTTCGAAGAGATAACCATAATATGGTCTTTACCGGTATACGTAGAGGTGATCCATACATTGTTGATTTCACTAAAAAGGCTCGACCTAGAACTTGCTTGATTGCTAAATCTTCTAAAGGTTGGTTGTGGCATAGAAGGTTAGGTCCCGTGGGCATGCGAAATCTTGATAAGCGTATTAAAGGTGATCATATCCTTGGTGTTAAAGATGTTATATTTGACAATGATAGACTTTGTAGTGCTTGTCAAGTAGGAAAACAAGTTGGAGGAAGTCATCCCATGAAAAACATTATGACCATGAGAAGACCGCTCGGGCTACTTCATATGGATCTCTTTGGTCCCAACGCCTACAAGAGTCTCAGTGGTAACTCGTTCAGATTGGTCATTGTTGATGATTTTTCAAGATTTATGTGGGTGTTCTTTCTTGATGGTAAATCACAGGTCCAAAATGTCTTCAATAACTTCGCTAGAAAGGCTCAAAATCAATTTGAAGTGAATATCAAGAAGGTTCACAGTGACAATGGAACGGAGTTCAAGAATGCCAATGCATATACCTTTCTTGACAAAGAAGGGATTTCACATGAGTTCTCAGCTACGTATGCGCCTTAACAAAATGGAGTTGTTGAGAGGAAGAACCAGACACTTATTGAGATGGCAAGAATGATGCTTGATGAATACAAGACGCCAAAACACTTTTGGGCAGAAGCAGTTGAGACAGCTTGCCATGCAACTAATCGACTATACCTTCACAAGCTTCTCGACAAGACGACATACGAGCTTCTCATGGGCAACGAACCCCAAGTTGGATACTTTCGAGTATTTGTCTCAAAGTGTTACATTCTTGATAAGCATCATCGTTCGAAATTTGTTCCTAAATCACATGAAGGTTTTCTACTCGGTTATGGCACAAACTCTCGCACTTACCGTGTCTACAACAATTTCACCCGAAAGATTGAACAGTCAGTAGATGTGAAGTTTGATGAATCTAACGACTCACAAGTAGAGCAATTGCCAATTGATGTAGGAGATAAAGATCCCTCGGAAGCAATTCAAGACTTGTCTATTAGCAAGATTCTTCCAATGGAGGTGAAGGAGAGTACCTCATTCGTTTAAGTGGAAGCCTCAACTTCATGACAAGGTGAACCACAAGTTGACTTTGAGGCATCCACAAGTGGAGCACGTCAAGACGAAGGAAATGAGGAAGTACAACAAGATGGACCTCATTGACCTCCTTCTCCACTTCCACAAGAGAACAACAACAATGAAGAAGGACAAGCGCAAGAACAAGACAATGAAGAGGATGTTCCACCCCGACCCAAACAAAAGATCTCACGAGTTAGAGCAAAGAGTTTCAAGAGATCATCCCATCAAACAAATCTTTGATGATACTCAAACTAGGAGAATTACTCGCTCTAAAACTCGTTTGGATAACTTTTGTGAACATTACTCATTCGTTTCTAGTATTGAACATATGAATGTTGAATAGGCTCTTGATGACCCGGATTGGGTGAACGCCATGCATGAAGAGCTACACAATTTCAAGAGGAATCAAGTGTGGACATTGGTAGAAAATCCGGATGACAACCAAAATGTCATTTGGAACCAAGTGGGTGTTTCAGAATAAGCAAGATGAGGATGGACAAGTTGTACGCAACAAGGCCCATCTCATCGCCCAAGGCTACACTCAAGTCGAAGGTATGGACTATGGTGAGATATATGCCCCCGTTGCTAGACTTGAGTCCATACGCATCTTACTTGCTTATGCCAATCACCATGATATCACTTTATACCAAATGGACATTAAAAGTGCTTTTCTAAATGGTGAAATTGAGGAGGAAGTGTATGTTAAACAACCTCCCAGCTTTGTTAATCCCAAGAAACCTAATCATGTTTACAAACTTCACAAAGCTCTTTATGGTCTTATACAAGCTCCTAGAGCATGGTATAAATGCTTGACCAAGTTCCTTATTGAGAAATGCTTTGAGATTGGAAAAAATGATTCTACACTTTTTACAAAAAGGGTTAATGGTGAATTATTTGTGTGCCAAATTTATGTGGATGATATCATATTTGGTTCAACTAACCCCCATTTTAGTGAAAAGTTTGGAAGGCTAATGTCGGAGAAGTTTGAGATGTCTATGATGAGTGAACTCAAATTCTTTCTTGGTTTGCAAATCAAGCAAACCAAGGAGGGTACCTTTGTTTCACAAACAAAGTATACCAAGGACTTATTCAAGAAGTTCAACATGCAAGAAAGCAAAGGTATGAAAACACCCATGCCTACTAGTGGACATCTTGACTTGACTAAGGATGGCAAAAACTGGTTGACCAAAAGGTTTACCGCTCTATGATTTGTTCATTGGTATATCTATGTGCCTCCCATCCCGATATTATGTGATGCAACTTGAAGCTACGTCGGTATTTCCCCGAAGAGGAAGGGATGATGTAGCACAGCGACGGTAGGTACTTCGCTCAGTGATGAAACCAAGGTTATCGAACCAGTAGGAGAACCAACCAATAATACGTAAACAGCACCTCCACAAAAAAACAAATACACGCAACCCCACGTATTAAAGGGGTTTTCAATCCCTTTCGGGTAACGGCGCCAGAAATTGGCAAATAGACGTGAATAAATTGTAGTAGATTGATAGATCGAACGCCAAAGAAAATAAATAAGAATAAATTGCAGCAAGGTATTTTTTGTATTTTTGGTTTAATAGATCTGAAAATAAAAGGCAAATAAAATAGATCGCAAAGGCAAATAACATGAGAAAGAGACCCGGGGGCCGTAGGTTTCACTAGTGGCTTCTCTTGAGAAAAATAGCAAACAGTGGGTAAACAAATTACTGTTGGGCAATTTATAGAACTTCAAATAATCATGACGATATCCAGTTAATGATCATTATATAGGCATCACGTCCAATATTAGTAGACCGACTCCTTCCTGCATCTACTACTATTACTCCACACATCGACCGCTATCCATCATGCATCTAGTGTATTAAGTTCATGGAGAAATGGAGTAATGCAATAAGAACGATGACATGATGTAGAAAAGATCTATTTATGTAGAAATAGACCCCATCATTTTATCATTAGTAGCAACGATACATACGAGTCGGTTCCCCTTCTGTCACTAGGATCAAGCATCGTAAGATCGAACCCAGTACAAACCACCTCTTCCCATTGCAAGATAAATAGATCAAATTGGCTAAACAAAACCCAAATATCAGGGAAGAAATACGAGGCTATAAGCAATCATGCATAGAAGAGATCAAAGAAACTTAAATAAATTTCATGGCTAAAAAGATAGATCTGATCATAAACTCAAAGTTCATCGGATCCCAACAAACACACCGCAAAAATAGTTACATCATATGGATCTCGAAGAGACCATTGTATTGAGAATCAAACGAGAGAGAGGAAGCCATATAACTACTAACTACGGACCTGAAGGTCTACAAAGAACTACTCACGCATCATCGGAGAGGCGCCAATGGAAGTGGTGAACCCCTCCGTGATGGCGTCTAGATTGGATTTGGTGGTTCTGGACTCTGCAGCGGCTAGAATTGATTTTCTTCGACTCCCCTAGGGTTTCTGGAATATTGGGGTATTTATAGAGTAAAAAGGCGGTCTGGGGCGCACCCGAGATAGGCACAACCCACCAGGGCGCGCCTGGGCTTCCAGGCGCGCCCTGGTGGGTTGTGCTCCCCTCGGAGCAGCCCCAGGTGCTTCTTCGACCCATTGGATGTCTTATGCTCCGAAAAAAATCCACAAAAAGTTTCGCTGCGTTTGGAGTCTGTTTGGTATTGATTTCCTGTGATGTAAAAAACATGCAAAAAACAACAACTGGCACTTGGCACTATGTCAATAGGTTAGTACCAAAAAATAATATAAAATGATTATAAAACATCCAAGATTGATAATATAATAGCATGGAACAATAAAAAATTATAGATACGTTGGAGACGTATCAGCATCCCCAAGCTTAATTCCTGCTCGTCCTCAACTAGGTAAATGATAAAAACAGAATTTTTGATGTGGAGTGCTGCCTAACATGACATCTCATATTCTTTTCTTTATAGCATGGACATTTGGACTTTTATATTGTTTGAAGCAATAGTCTAGTTTTGACATGATAACTTAAATACTCAAGCATATCAACAAGAAACCATGTCTTTCAAAATATCAACGCTAAAATAAGCTATCCCTAGCCCATCATACTCAATCATTGATCCATTCATGAAACACACTCACATATTAACTACACCCAATGCTCAAATTCAAATTCAAAAATAGAAGATGGAGACTCAAATTCAAAAATAAAAAAATTTCATAAAGTAAAAGAAAGGACCTTCCCAGAGGGAAGTAGGGATTTGTAGAGGTGCCAGAGCTCAAAGCGAAAATTGAGAGATAAAAACATTTTGAGTGGCATACTTTTCCACCAACGAAAATTACTTAGAGGTCCCAACACTTTCCATGCTAGATATATCATAGGCGGCTCCCAAACAGAAATTAAAGTTTATTCCTTTTTCCACCATACTTTCACTTTCCATGGCTAACCTTATCCACGCGTGCCTTCCATACCAACACTTTCCAAGGAATTTATTATTTGACAACATAAAGTAAATTCATTTTTCATTTCGGGACTGGGCATCCATTATACCTTTGCGTTACTCTCGTGCAATGACAAGTGAATAAACACTCATCGTGAGAATAACACATCTAGCATGGAAAATATTAGCCACCCCTCACCGCCTCACGAGCGGTACGAGCACACAAAAGAGAAATTTATTTTGAATATTATAGATGGCACATACAAATTTGCTTAGAGTGGTAAAATAATATCACATGTAGGTAGGTATAGTGGACTCATGTGGCAAAACTGGTTTAAAGGATTTTGGATGCACAAGTAGTGATCATACTTAGTGCAAAATGAAGGCTAGCAAACGATTGAGAAGCGACCAGGCAAGAAATGAATAATATCATAAGCGAGCATTAAGCATAATTAACACTGAGTAATGCACTGCAAGTAGGATATAATTTTATTGCATGACTATTGACTTTCGTGCTTGCATAGGGAATCACAAACCTTAACACCAGTATTCTTACTAAAGCATAATTACTCATCAAGATGACTCACATATCACATCATCATATCTCAAAACTATTACTAAGAATCAAGTTTATTTTGTCCAATGATCTTCATGAAAGTTTTTATTATATCCTTCTTGGATATCCATCACTTTGGGGCTAATTTTCATGTGTTGCTTTTGACAAGCTCAAACAAATATAAGTGAAGATCATGAGCATAATATTTCTTTCTCTCAAATTAATTTAAGTGAAGCAAGAGAGAATTTGTTGAAAATTTTACTAACTCTCAAATAAATATAAGTGACGCAAGAGAGCATTTCTTCAAAAATACTAAAGCACACCATGCTCAAAAAGATATAAGTGAAGAACTAGAGCAAATCCATAGCTCATAAAAATTTAAGTGAAGCATAGAGAGCAATTCTAACAAGTCATGACATAATTTTGGCTCTCTCAAATAGGTGTGTCCAGAAAGGAATCAAGACTTAGAACACAAAATAAAACAATCAAAGACTCATATCATACAAGACACTCCAAGCAAAACACATAGTATGTGACGAATAAAAATATAGCTTCGAGTAAAATACCGATGGTCATTAGAAGAAAGAGGGGATGCCACTCGGGGCATCCCCAAGATTAGTTGCTTGCTCTCTTTGGATAATAGCTTGGGATGCCGGGGCATCCCCAAGCTTAGGCTCTTCTTACTCCTTATTCCTTCATCCATCGTAAGATAACCCAAAACTTGAAAACTTCAATCAGACAAAACTCAACAAAACCTTTGTGAGATCTGTTAGTATAAGAAAGCAAATCACTACTATAAGTGTTGTATCAAACCAATTCATATTTTGTTCTTGCATTATATATACCGTATTCCAACTTTTCTATGGCAAAAGCTCATCAAAGAAAACCATCGAATCATCAAAACAAGCACACAACGCAAAGAAAACAGAATCTGTCAAAAATAGAACAGTCTGTAGAAATATGAATATTTCGAATACTTCTGTAACTCCAAAAACTCTGAAAAATTACGAAGACCTGGGAAATTTGTATATTAATCTTCTGAAAAAATAATTGATATTTTATTGCTCTCTGGTTAGAAATGAGAATTGTTTTCATGAGCACAAAAGTTTCTGTTATTCAGCAAGATCAAACAACTGTCACCCAAGAAGATCATAAAGGCTTTACTTGGCACAAAAACTAATTAAAACACAAAAAACATAATCATAACAGTTGCATAATTGTGCTAACACTCAAGAATAGAAAGCAAAAAGCAAAAATAAATTTTATTTATTGTGTTGCCTCCCAACAAGCGCTATCGTTTTACGCCCCTAGCTAGGCATACGACTTCAACAATGCTCACATGAAAGATACGAATTGAAACATGAAGGGAGCCTCATGAGACATATGAAAAACACATTTAAGTCTAACATAATTCCTATGCATAGGAATTTTATAAGCAAACAAATTATCAAGACAAGGAACATCTAACATATGCAAAGAAGAGGAGTGAAACATTGACGATCTCAACATAACGAGAGGTAATTTAGTAACATGAAAATTTGTACAACCATATTTTCCTCTCTCAGAATAATTACATGTAGGAACATAATCATATTCAACAATATAACTATGATATAAAATTTTCTTGTCGTGATCCACATGCATAAAAGTTTTATAATCTTCCAAGATAGTGGGATTAACATCAACTAAGGTCATGACCTCTCCGAACCCACTTTTATCAAAAAATTCATAAGATTGAACACTCTCCAAATATGTGGGATTATTTTTACCTAGAGTTGACACTCTTCTAAACCCACTTTCAATATTATTGCAAACATATTCATCATGAGGCTTAAATAAACTATCAAGATCAAAGAATCATCATCACCCCAATCATGATCATTGCAATAAGTAGCGGACATAACAAAACAAGCATCCCCAAGCCTAGGGTTTCACATATTATTGACATTAACAGAGTTTATAATAATATTATTGCAATCATGCTTTTGATTCAAGGAGCTATCGTGAACCACTTTATAAATTTCTTCTTTTAAAACTTCATCACAATTTCCAGATTCACGAATCTCAAGCAAAACTTCATAAAGATAATATAGAGAACTCGATTCACTAGCAATTGGTTCATGATAATTAGATCTTTTAAAAAGATTAGCAAGTGGATGAGTACCGATATCAATAGATTTTTAGCAAGCAAAGATGCAAGAAAATAGAAGACACATGGCAAAACAAGTAAACAAGAGATCTGACACAAAAAAGGCAAACGGAAAGAAGGGCGAATAAAACAACAATTTTTTGTGAAGTGGGGGAGAGGAAAATGAGAGGCAAATGGAAAATAATGTAAATTGTGAGGAGATGAGAGTTGTGATTAGGGAACCTGGTATATGTAGATGATCCTCCCCGGCAACGGCGCCAAAAATTCCTTTCGATGCGGCTTGAAGCTATGTCGGTATTTCCCCAAAGAGGAAGGGATGATGCAGCACAACGACGGTAGGTATTTCCCTCAGTGATGAAACCAAGGTTATCGAACCAGTAGGAAAACCAAGCAACAATACGTAAAACGGCACCTGCGCACAAATAACAAATACTCGCGACCCGACATATTAAATGGGTTGTCAATCCCTTTTGGGTAACACGGCTAGAAATTGTCAAATGGACGTGAATAAATTGTAGCAGATTGATAGATCGAACGCCAAATAAAATAAATAAGAATACATTGCAGCAAGGTATTTTTGTATTTTTGTTTTAATAGATTTGAAAATAAAAGACAAATAAAATAGATCGCAAAGGCAAATAATATGAGAAAGAGACCCGGGGGCCGTAGGTTTCACTAGTGGCTTCTCTCAAGAAAAATAGCAAATGGTGGGTAAACAAATTACTGTTGGGCAATTGATAGAGCTTCAAATAATCATGATGATATCCAGGCAATGATCATTATATAGGAATCACGTCCAAGATTAGTAGACGGACTCCTGCCTGCATCTACTACTATTACTCCACACATCGACCGCTATCCAGCATGCATCTAGTGTATTAAGTTCATGGAGAAACAGAGTACTACAATAAGAACGGTGTCATGATGTAGACAAAATATAATTATGTATAAATAGACCCCATTGTTTTATCCTTAGTAGCAACGATACATACGTGTCGGTTCCCTTTCTATCACTGGGATCAAGAACTGTAAGATCGAACCCACTGCAAAGCACCTCTTCCCATTGCAAGATAAATAGATCAAGTTGGCCAAAGAAAACTCAAATATCGGAGAAGAAATACGAGGCTATAAGCAATCATGCATATAAGAGATCAAAGAAACTCAAATAACTTTCATGGATAAAAAGATAGATCTGATCATAAACTCAAAGTTCATCGGATCCCAACAAACACACCGCAAAAAGAGTTACATCATATGGATCTCCAAGAAACAATTGTATTGAGAATCAAATGAGAGAGAGGAAGCCATCTAGCTACTAACTATGGTCCCGAAGGTCTAGAAAGAACTACTCACGCATCATTGGAGAGGCACCAATGGAAGTGGTGAACCCCTCCGTGATGGCGTCTAGATTGGATCTGGTGGTTCTGGACTCTATGGTGGATGGAATTGATTTTCATCGACTCCCATAGGGTTTCTGGAATATTGGGGTATTTATAGAGTAAAGAGGTGGTCCGGGGCACCTGGGGTGGGCACAACTCACTAGGGCGCGCCTGGGCCTCCAGGCGTGCCCTGGTGGGTTGTGCTCCCCTCGGAGCAGCCCCAGGTGCTTCTTCGGCCCATTGGATGTCTTCTGGTCCAAAAAAAATCCACAAAAAGTTTCGCTGCGTTTGGAGCCTGTTTGGTATTAATTTCCTGCGATGTAAAAAACATGCAGAAAACAACAAGTGGCACTTGGCACTATGTCAATAGGTTAGTACCAGAAAATGTTATAAAATGACTATAAAATGATTATAAAACATCCAAGATTGATAATATAACAGCATGGAACAATAAAAATTATAGATATGTTGGAGACGTATCATTATGCTAAGTGTGTGCATGTGTGCACGATATCAAGCGGCACCTAAGGAGTGTCATCTTAAGGCTATGAAAAGGATAGTGAGATACTTAATTCATACACCAAACTTTGGCATTTGGTATCCTAAGAGGTCTTCTTTTGATCTTGTTGGCTACTCCGATTCGGACTATGCGAGTGACGAGGTTGATAGAAAGTCCACTTCAGGTACTTGTCAATTTCTTGGTAGATCTCTTGTGTCTTGGTCCTCCAAGAAACAAAACTCGGTATCCTTATCCACCGCCAAAGCGGAATACATTGCCACCTGATCCTGTTGTGCTCAATTATTTTGGATGACCCAAACTCTTAAGGGTTATGGGATATATGTGAAACATGTTCCATTTCTTTGTGATAATGAAAGTGCTATTAAGATTTCTCACAATCCCGTGAAACATTCTCGAACTAAGCATATTGAAGTTTGTCATCATTTCATTTGAGATCATGTTGCTAAAGGACACACCAATCTTAAGCATGTTCGTACCGAAAAGCAATTGGTGGATATATTCACCAAACCGCTTGATGAGAAAGTATTTTGCCGTTTGAGAGGTGAATTGAATATCATTGATGCCTCAAACTTGGAGTACAAACTCCATTTGGATACATGCAAGGCATGAGCTTGTATTTTTGAATAATCCTTGATATTTCTCTTATGATGATGATCATATGTCTTGGATATATACTTGTACCTTGCATGTTATCTAACCCTTGTAGGTACTTGGATGAGCCCAAATCTATGAGATTGCAAGTCACTCACATCCTGAGCAATCTCTACATCACCAAGTCTCTACTATATGGTTGTTGATTACAAGGAAGCATGAATCCACTCAACATATCCTTTGACAATTTGTCTATATCAAATTTCATTTGGTATCAAGTTTCATGATTGTCATTTTGGATACACAAGTGCCCTTCCTTGCAAGACTAACCCATGTAGGAAGATGAACTCAAACTATAAGTGGTGCTCCCAACTCTTGATGAACTACATCAACCTTGAGCATCCAACACAAGTTTGACTACATGATCAAGATCAACACCACCACCCAAGGTATGTTATTCCATCTTAGGGAAGCTTTACCCCAAGTCATGGGTCAAAGTAGCACAACAAGATGTGAATACATCAAAGTGCTTAAAAAAATGGTAACCCCATTTTGAGCTTAAACGATGAGTATGACCTACGATTAAGTTTTATCACTTGACTCCTCAGTCAATATACTCTATCATAGGTGACTTTATCGCCGACCCCTTCTAGATGAAGGTCTCAAGTACTTCCTTGTTTTGTGTTTCTTGCTTGTCATCCCAGTCTTGGTACTCTTGTGGTTTTCTGAACTTTCTTTATTTAGTAGTGTTCTTGTGTTATCTAACCCTATTTTCTCAAGTTCATCTCTTCCAAGGCCAGCTCAAGACCACAAGGTAAGTATATGCATCACATTCATGTGTATGATGATCATCTCTTGCTGATGTACATATTGTTTCCATGAAGGACTCATGAACATGAAGGTACACTTCTTGTATCTACATCATTTACTCTGATGCATATAGCCAAGATACATGTAACTCATTGCTTGCTCTGACATGCTTATGCACTCACATGCTCTTACATACTTCTTTACATGATTGCATACATGTAGGGGGAACCTATGCATGTTACATGTCTTTCCAAAGCTTTACTTGTTACTCTTCACATCTTTTTCTAAAGCTTTGATGTATGTTGCCATCAATTACCAAAAAGGGGGAGATTAAAAGCACAAGAGCTCCCTGGGTGATTTTGGTAATTAATGTCAACATATCTCTTGTTGGACTAATATCTTTATCTAGTATATTTCAGAAAGTTCAACAATGGTGTGGCATGGACAAGAGGATGTGGAACCCCTTCAAAATGCTAAGGACAAAATATTGGCAAAAACTCAAGACTCTTCATTTCTATTTTAGTGATCCAAGATCACATTAAGTCCATAGGAAAAGACAATACTATTAAAAGGGGATGTGGTGTTGCTTAATGGCCTACTTGCTCAAAGTGCTTAGTGATATTGCTCCAAAGCCCTCAGCCACTTTCTCATATCCAAATATGTCCTAAACCTAAAGTCAAACTCGGCCCTAGCACATCGGCGCCACCGAGTTCATTTGACCTAGCCACTGCCAGAAACCCTAATCAGTTCGGTCTCACCAATAGGTATCTCGGTCTCACCAAGATGGACCTTCAAACTCTCTGTTGCCTGTTGCAATTAGTTCGGTCTCGCCAAAATAAGCAATCTGTCCCATCGAGTTTGCTTGACCAACCATCTGTTTGCTCATTGCTGAAATCGGTCTCACCGAGTTCGTGCAATCTGTCACAACGATATGAGGTTTTTCCCTAACCCTAGCACATCGGTCCCACCGAGTTGATCATGTCTGTCCCACCAAGAATCCTAACATTCACATTTTGAACTAAATCGGTCTCGCCGAGTTTACCTATTCGGTCTGACCGAGTTGGGTCAAATGTATGTAACGTTCGGATTTTGTGTGGAGGTTATATATACCCCTCCACCCCCTTCTCTACTCAAGAGAGAGCCATCAGAACGTGCCTACACTTCCACTACTCATTTTCTGAGAGAGAACCACCTAGGCATGTGTTGAGACCAAGGAATTCCAATCCAACCACGAGAATCTTGATCTCTAGCCTTCCCCAAGTTGCTTTCTACTCAAATCATCTTTCCACCATAGCCAAATCTGTGAGAATGAGTTGAGTGTTGGGGAGACTATCATTTGAAGCACAAGAGCAAGGAGTTCATCATCATCACACATCTGCCTTTTGGAGAGTGGTGTCTCCTAGATTGGTTAGGTGTCACTAGGGAGCTTCCGACAAGATTGTGGAGTTGAACCAAGGAGTTTGTAAGGGAAAGGAGATCACCTACTTCTTGAAGATCTACCCAAGTGAGGCAAGTCCTTCATGGGCGATGGCCATGGTGGGATAGACAAGGTTGCTTCTTCATGGACCCTTCGTGGGTGGAGCCTCCGTGGACTAACGCAACCATTACCCTTCACGGGTTGAAGTCTCCGTCAACCTAGACGTACGATTGCACCACCTATCGGAACCACGCCAAAAATCTCTGTTTCTTCATTGTGTTTGCACACTCCAATCCCATCCCTTTACTTTCTTGCAAATTGCATGCTTTACTTCCTCCGCTGCTCATACTCTAGCCATGCTTTCTTGAAATGTATTGTGACTGCTTAAACTTGTGATAAAACTCCACCTCAACTCGAAGAACTTAAAAACTGCTACTTTTGCTTGTTAAGGGTCTAATCACCCCCTCTAGACACCTCTTCTCGATCCTTTCACCTCTCTTCTTTGCTGAGTGTGAAAGCCCTCTTTTGGGGGAAATTAACACCTATACCCCTTGCACGGCCAGGGGGCTCGCTTGTTTCTAGAGCATCAAACAGAATGTCACATGGCCCTGAGTTCCAGTAGAACCTTCCAAGGATCTTGGAAGCCTTTAACATCACTTGATATAGTTCTTCGTCATGTGAGTTTTCAAAGTAATAAGTTCCATCATCACACCTCCTTGCATGTGTCCGCAAGTAGTCTCTAGTGTGTTCGCCTCTAATTTCAATAAAGGACGGTTTCTCACCCACCGCTACTGCTTCTTTCTCCTCCTGGTCCCATATCGGTTTCATGCCATAGTATCCTGCCACACCCATACGGTGGGGGTGTGTGTTCTTCTTCTGAAGTTCCGGTTGCTTGGCACTCTTCTCAGCAAACTCTTTAGTTGCCCTGACCCTTTTGAATTCTGCCCAGTCTGCCTTTGTAATTTGGGGGTATGCAAGGATTGGGTCCTTGCCTTCACTCGAGTACTTCTTGTACATCACGTTCTTCCAGTTTCTCCAAGCATCCATAGCCTTCCTCAGTGCAGCGTGTTCCACCTGCATTCTCCACTGCTCCGGAATGTTGAAGTGATCCATGATCTCCCGGACTATCCTTCATCATGTTTCTGTGTCAGCCTTCCGAAACCTTGATAGATTAATGTTGAGCCTTGCCCTGCCAACAAATCCACACATGCTCTTGAACCTCGTGCATGATTTCTCTGGTTTAGTTGGAGCCCAAGACTTTAAATCAAACTCGGTTACTTCATATACACCTTTAGGCTGGTGTGTGGGCTTCCTTAGAGCATTCCTCCATGTCCTGACCGGAAGGGTAATTACTGCAGCTCTATCCCATTCAAGATTACTTGATCCCTCACCATCTGCTGAAGACCTAGGGTTGTCGGAATCAGATGAAGATACATCGCCTGAAGCATGAGTGTTGTCGCTACAACTCGGCATCTATAGAGAACACATGCGAAACTCAGGAAAGGAGGATAAGCATAAAACTAACAACTTGGTATCAAGTTGTGTAAACATGTCATGCAATAATTTAGAAAATATATGGCTTATTTGTTAAGTTTGTGTGACTCAGGCACTTGCAATTCGTAAATCGGTAGTAACTTATTGGAATAAATACAACTTATATGTACTAGTTAGGAAGGTAGATAATGAACATATATATGCTTTCCATTATTTATAGACAATTTGGGAACATACAGAACGAAATAGGAAGAGGGATTGCGAGGAAATATGCCTCACCGCGATGGAGAGCAATAACTAGCAGGCTTCTTAATGCAAACCCGGCCGGACCACAGGAGAGGCGAGGGTTACATGATCGATATGCTCAAGGGTGGCTCGCGAGAAAATGAAGACGGCGAGGCACGGGCAGCCGCGTGTTGGGAACGGTAGTGTAGGTAGGCTTGACGCCGAAGAGCGGGCACACGGCCGGGGTGAGCACGCCGGCGCCGGAGAGGGTTCTGCTCTGGATCTGGGGGAGGGGGGAGTTGGGGATGGAGATTGGGTGGACTAGTTGAGTGAAACGCCGGCGGGCAGTGGGGGTGTTGGCGGCCTAGGTGAAAAGGGTGAAAAATATCCCCAGTCACCGCGCGGAAAGGCCTATGCAAACGGTTGCCTCTAAGCGCTCGTGTGAACAAAGAGAATAATTTTGTTTGAAATGAAGACGTACTAATTTTAAAATGAAGATGTGAGTTCATTGTTTCGCCTCTAAATTTTTCCCACGTTAAGCAATCACCATTATACCATGGGTTTGATTTGCTGGTGCATTTCAGGTCTCGTGAGCTATATTTAAGACATATTTTAGCGTTTACCGTGCATTTTGGCATATAAATCAAATCCTAACCGGACTGCATTTCCTATCGAAAGGGATGAGGATTGCCATTCGATCTGGGAGCATCCAACGGTGCAGATGTACGATCCGTGGGGTTTGGATTCTACCCAATCAGAACACACGACTCAGATCACGCGCGCAGCAAGGGGGGCATCGGCCACGGTTTGGTAGGCACACGGCTTTCGTGAGTGAACCGTGTGCTATTTGAAAACATTTACATGAACTGACAACATATTTTCATTTGAATGAAAACAAGAGTTCATCGTTTCGCCTCCAAATTGTTTTCCACGGTAAGAAATCACCATTGTACCCTATGGTTCGATTTTCTCGTGCATTTGAGGTATCTTTGCTATATTTCAGTCGTTTGCTATAGTCGCAACTACACGTGGGTGCTAGATAGAAAGATTATTTGGGTTTTGCTTTGGGAGTTTTCATTCATTGTTCAAGAAATGGGGAAAAATTCAAACAGTTCGGTCGCAAGGTGCGGCCAGGGGCCTATGCCTTGTTGGTTTTCTAATTATAGGAAATACATATAGAGTCCAGAAATAACGAAAATCGGTGTGTCACCGTGGCGTGCTCTCGGGATCACATGGAATTTATTTGGTAAAGATGGAACAAGTTTTGATGCTCACACCTTCCAAATAGGAGCATCTCACAAGAAGGATCATAGTTTCCAAAAGGAGACGCGTCACTTCGGACTCCAATCGTTAGTGACTACATCGTTCCACCTCGAATTTTTTCATGGTAAACAATCATGTATATACCCGAGGTTTGATTTTCTAGCCCATTTTAGGTCTCGTTGCTATATTTAAGTCATATTTTTGCACTTACCTTGCATTTAGTGCATATAATTAAATTCAAAACTATTCTACAACTACATCTAGGTGTTAGTTAGCAAGGAAGGTGTACAAATCATTTGTGTGTCGCTTTGCGAGTTTCATCCATTATCTGAGAAACGAGGAGAAGTTTCAAACATTTCGGCCGCAATGTGTGGACACCAGCGTAGGGAATTCAGATGGAGTCCAGACATCATCAAAATCGGTGTGTGCCTGTGGCGTGCTCTCACGACCCCAAGGATTTTTTTGGTAAAGTTTGGCACAAGTTTGATGATCGCTCCTTCCAATCCGGAGCATCTCACATGAAGGACCATGATTTCCAAAAGGACACGTGTCAATTCAAACTCCAGTAGTCGGTGACTTCATTGTTTGGCCTCATAAAAATTTCCATGGTAGGCAATCACCATTATACCACGGGTTTGATTTTCTAACGCATTTCAGGTATCGTTTGCTATATTTAAGACATATTTTGCATTTAATGTGCAATTTGTGGATATAAATTAATTCACAACTGGAACTGCATGTGCTGTCAAAATGGATGAGGATTGTCGTTCGATCAAGGAGAATCCAACGGTGCAGACATACGATCCGTGGGGTTTGGATTCTGGCCAATCAGAACGCACGACTCACATCGCGTGCTTGGCAGGTGGGCATCGGCCACGGTTTAGTGGACACATGGCTTTCGTGAGTGAACTGTGTGCTATTTGAAAACATTTACATTAACTAACAACATATTTTTGTTTGAATGAAAACATGAGTTCATTGTTTCGGCTCCAATTTTTTTCCATGGTAAGAAATCATGATTGTACCCTATGGTTCGATTTTATGGTACATGAGTACATTATTCATGTAACAAGATATATATAGGGTCGCACTATTCGTGTAACAGCCTGGATTTTGGCCCTTTCCTTTTTCTTTTGATTTAATGGGTTTTTGCTCTGTTTTTCTTTTTGGAGTGGTTTTGTGGCTTTGTCACCTAGGAAATCTTCTTCATTTCCTCTCCCAAGTGGCTCATCATTCTCAAAACCTTGCCAAGATCATGTCACTTCACTCCATGGCCAGACCCTAATTTCTTTCTCTAGGGAAAATTCCTTTTTCTATTAAAGGAATAACCCTATCCGCCCTAGGTTGTGAAGCAACCTATATTTCTTCCCATCCAAAAATCCCCAAATAATTCTCATAAATTTTTTGGGTCATATCTTCCTCAAATATGGCAAAATATTTCATTAGCCATATTTCGTATCATGCTCAATAAATTCATTTCTATTCTGTCCTAAATGGCACATTGTGAAGCAAGTGCTATTTATCTTCGCCCATTTGAGACCAAAATTTTTAGACATCTTTTCCTGTCCAAATAATTGACCTGTGCCAAAATTCAAATTTATTTGCCTAGCCAAACTTCCTCAGCAATTTTTCAAAGTTCATGTCTAAGGGAAGCCTTTGTGAAGGAAGTACTAGCTAGGTTTATCCAAATGATTTGAAATTTTGCACACTCCTTCATGTGCTAATATTAGCACACTCCTCCAAATGTCAGTCCCATCCAATCATCTATGTGATCACAGGATCAAATCTTTGATTCTGTTAATATTTTCAGGTTGTGAAGCAAATACAATTTATATTGCTTCAAAAATCTTGACAAATTACTAGATTTTTCTCCTACCCAAATGACTTCTCTCCACCATATTTGGCACCAATTCACCTAGCCAATATTTCTCTAGAATTATTACAAGATTCTGGTCAGTGAAGATGTTTGTGAAGCAAGTACCACTTTGGCTTATCCATTGGGTATGAAATTTTTATAACATCTTACAATGACCAAATCATTAGGTCTTGCCAAATTTCAGCTCAAGTGCATGCTTCATCAGAGTGCATCATCCTAATCTCATTTCTAGACTAGATTTGGCAGTTGTGAAGCAACTATATTAAATCTTGGTCCACAGCTTCTCAAAGTTACCAGGGTGAAAGTCCTTCTTACCCTAAACCTACCAGACAACTCCTTTGCTTCCAAATCCCTTCATGTTGATCAACAGTGCTTGGACAAGTTTACTGTAGTAAACTTCAGAGGTTAACTACCATTTAACCATGTCACTTTTAACCAAACTACCACCGCAGTTGCAACCTCCCCAGGAACGACAAGCCCCTAGACATTGTTTGGCCGGCCGTGTGCCACTGTGTGCACCAGTGCACGCGGTGATCACGAGCCTTGGCATGCAATGCGCGCGCTCTGCTGGCGTTGTCCACGTCCAGGATGGATTCTAGCTCCGGCCTCTCTCCCTCTCGTCGCCTTCACGCTCGTGAGCCTGTCCAATAGCAAGCCCGCGTCGTCGCCGTCCTCCTGGAACCCTCTCCCCCTCCATCAGCCCCTCCATCACCTCTCTTCGCCGCGCGCCCACGGGAATCCTGTAGCCGACCGAGCATTAATCGCGCCATGGTTTCTTCCTCCTCTTGTCCCCGAGCTCTGCTCGTCCCTGTGCACCGCTGTAGCTCTGCTGCACCTCTCCGTCGCCTTCCCCGAGCTCATGCACGAGCACACGCGTCTGCGGCGCCGGGCACGCGTCCGCGACGACGCCAACACGGCTCCGCCCTCTCCCTGCTATATATAGCCCTCCCTCGAGCCGTTTGAGAACACCACCAGCCTCACATCACTCCCAGCTCCCTCCCTAGCCTCTCGTTCGAGCTCAAGGAGCTCCCTGTGCCCACCATGGCCGCCATGGCCGCCTCGGGTCTCCTCTCGAATTCGCCCGAAGTCGAGCCCCTCCCTTCCTCCTACCACCACGAGAGACCCACCTAGTCCCCCGCGAACCTCCCCCACCTCTCCACGAGTTGCCCGAGCTACTATGGCCTCGAGTCCCATCACCACCCGTAGCCTCTTTGCCGTGACCCATGCCTTCGTCATTCTACTCCTTCTCGGTGTCCGTGCAGTGCGGGGATGGACGCGACACTCTTCCCCGAGCTCGTTGGTCCTCGGAGCGTCGGCAACGATGGCCGAAGTCGCCGGAGCCGCGCCCCTGCTCTGCTCCGTCGGGCACGCGCGCGGAGGAAGAAGGAGCCAGGCCAGGCGGGCCCCCTCCTTTCCCCGACCCCACCTGGCAGCCACTCAGGCTCGGCCCCGCCCCTGCATGCGTTGACCCGGGCGGCCGGCATGGATAAGTGACGGGCCCCACCCCGTGGGACCCGCACATCAGCGAACCCAGCCCCGGACCCGCGCGCGTTTAAGTGGAAGCGTACTTCAGAAAGTATGTTTTCGCGTGAAGTAAGCGTATTCCGCCTCTGCTCTATCTAAAAATGCGCTTTCTCCATTCTAAAGACGTATTTCCAAAAAAACGTTTTCTGTTTTTCAGCTCAGGGCATGTTTGTAGAGTTACTTTTACAGATTGGTCCCTGAACTTCGTCGGGCTATAACTTTTTGCTCGCAACTCCGTTTGAGGTGAATCCAAAGCCCACGTTTTTGTTTCATCGAGCCCGTTCTGTTGGTTTCATTTTCAATATGGATTGACACTGTGAAAATGATCTTTTTACCCTTGCACGTAAATAGCCCCTCCGAGATAGGACTGTTTCTGGTAAATCTTTCCGTGGCTTCACCACACCTCTCCCCGGTGCCTTCTTCATCCCCAGGCAAGCCACAATACCCACTTTCATGATAGTCATGCAGTAGCCCTGGTTTTCAACTTGAATATTTATTAAATGTTTGCTTGCTTAAAATATGGTTATAGTTGTTTCGATAATGCTTATGGATTCATGCTTACTTTCTTACTATGTTGTTATGCACCTAGTTGTCATACCCTGCTAGTTGCTAGTATTCTTTTCATATGCTTATGCTTGCTAGTAGTATATGTTGATGTTAGTAATGGTCTTCGGTGCATGACTGCCGTCTGTCCCGGGTATCATTGTTATGCATGTTCCATTGCATCCAGTTGGTTAAATGCTTACATGATGGCATTGTTGATATGTTCTTCCATGATGTTTATTGTTGATGCTAGTGGTCATGTTATGCTATGAGTAGTGTTGTACTGGTAATGTTCATGCTCTTCATTATGCCATGCTTAGTTGGAGATGATTCATTGTTGATATGGTGGCTAGTTATGTTGCACCTGTGCTTATTTTGATATCATGCTCCTACATTGTAATTGTATCATGTTATTTTATCATGGCACAACATATTTGCATTCAAGTTTAACCGAATTAAATTGAACATGAACACCTGTTGGCTGAGTCATGGTGCCACCATATCGAATTGACCAGTGCAACCACGCTTACCTTTATGGGAAGGTCCTAACTGGGTCTATTGTCGTGCCTCTCGCCGGTGCCTCCAACTAGGGAAGGTATTGGGCGCGCGCTACCCTGATCAGGTAGGCGGACATAATCTTGTGTGCCCATTGTTATTATTTTTGGATCCGGTCCCCGTGAGGGACGTTTTGGCCACGACGGTGGTCGTTGTGTCTTTGGTAGACACGGGGCCACCCAGGACTAGTGTGACGCCCGGATAATTAAGCTACAGTGAACCTCCGCTAATGAAGCCATGTCACCTCGTTTACTGTTGATAAACTCGTGTCAGTTCGAAACCCAGTTCAAATTTCTAATTTAGAATAAAGGTAGACAATAAAAGTTTTCAAACATGAAAATTAAAATGTTCGTCATGTGGCAAATAATCCCTAACTTATTTTGGTGTTGGAACCAACCTTTTTCAAAATGTTTAAATGCCCTAAACTAAATAAAAACTATGGTTGAAATAACAATTTAATTGCTTTTTAAATTATAAAAATATTAAACTAACTTGGTTTGGTATCAAACTAGGTTTGGTAGTGGCCTATATTAATCATACTAATTTAGGTGCTGACTCGGTATATTATAAAACTAAAATAATTAGGAACTAAAAGAAAAAAAGGGAAAAACAAAACAAACAAAAAAGGGAAAAGGCCCCCCTGGCCAACTGGGCCAGACGGCCTAGCTCACAGCCAGGCCGGCCCAGCCGGCCACCCCCCAACTCACCCATAACCCAGACGGACACCCACTTTCCCCCACTCGCTCTCTCTCCCTTCCCCCCGATCTGGATCGAGATCGGGAGCACGACCTCCACGCGCCCGACGCCGCCGTCCTCTCCGCCATCGTCCGTCGTCACCGCAACCCCGCCGGTCTACCTCCTCCACGTCGCCGTCGTCCTCGACCACCACCCCGACCCCCGCTGCCCTTTTCCCTACCGGCTCTGTGAGCTCCCTCCCTTTCCCTCTCTGTCCCGCGCGGCCGTCACCTTGTCCGGGCTGCGCTCACCGCGCCCGACCGTGTCCCACAGCCCCACGCCGACGCGCTGCCCGCGCCGTGCTCACGACCACCACGCCCCCGACTGCGCCCGCTCGCCCGCGCTGCGCCTAGCTGCTGCTGCTCCGCCGTGCGCGCACGTCCCCGCATCGCCGCGCCCTTCCACACGCAGCGCCGCGCTCGCCGTGGCCATCCCCGGCTCCTGCTGTCGCGCCAGGTCGTCCCCCTGCTTGCGTTACCCACGCGCGCCTGCCGTCGCGTGCGTGCGCCGCCCGTAGCTCGCGTGGCCGCCACCCACGCCGTAGCAGCCTTCGCCCGCAACCGCCTCCGCCCGTCGCGCGTGCCCGCACCCACGGCCGCTCCGGCCACCACTAGTTCAACGCCTGCGATGCAGCTGGCCGCCCCCGCACCTATGCGACCATCTCCGCCCCACGCCCTGGCGCCGCCCCGCCGTTGCCTCTGCAGCTCACCGTCCCGCAATCCACCGCGAGGCCGCGCCTCCTCCCCTGCCTGCTATTGCGGCCGCCTGCTCACACGCCCGTCGCTGCTTCCGCCGTCGCCGGCCACCAAGGCCCCGTGACGCCGGCCACCGAGTCCCCGGGCGCGCCCGTCCTCGCCTCTCGTGTCCTCGGGTGCGAGCAACCGTACCCGTGCGCCCGAACCCGTTAGGGCCCCTGGCCCAATGACAGCCGGGGCCCACCCCAGAACGTATTTAAAAGAAATGAAAACTGAAAATAGTAATAATAATTAATTAATTAATTAATAAAAGAATTAATTAACTTAATTAAATTTGATTAATTAAACTAATTAATTAACTAAACTAATTAAACTTGTTTAGTTTGTCTTAGTCAATGACAGCGGGACCCACATGTCATTTGACTTAGTCAACTGACTGCTGACGTCATGATGACGTCAGCAAACACTATTATGGATAATGTTGATTAAATTAATTAAATAAATCCCAAAAATGATTTAAATCTTTTAAAATAAATATAAAATAAACCGTAGCTCGGATGAAAAAACTTTGTACATGAAAGTTGCTCAGGACGACGAGACGAATCCGAATACGCACTCCGTTCGTCCACCACATGCCCCTATCATAGCGAACGTGCAACCTTTCCCCTTTGTTTCATCTGTCTGAAAATGCCTAACTCTGGGAAAACTTTCCCAGATGTTTCCCCCCTTCGCCAGTATCGCCTAGTACTGCATTAGGTCACCCCTGGCACCGCGTTTTGCCTTGTTATGTTTTTGTGATGCTTGGTTGCCCCGTATTTACTGTTTCTCCCCCCTCTTCTTCTCCGGTGGACCCGGAGACCCACATTGATGCGACTGAGTTCGACTACATCCCCGACGACCGCTCCTTGCCAGAGCAACCAGGCAAGCAAAGCCCCCTTGAGCATTCCGATATCGCCCATTTCTTTCCCTCTCATGCTTGCATTAGAACTGCTACTGATTTATGTATGATCCTACTTTGATGCATAGCCTATTTTTGTTACCTTCTTTCATACGTTACCTTCTTATCCTAAACTGCTTAGTATAGGTTGGTTAGAGATCCATCAGTGACCCCCCACCTTGTCCTAGTTGCCCCCGCTTTATGTATGATGACTCGATCAACGTGATCGACGTCCATGTCCCGGCACCGCACATTACTTTCCCCCTTTTGTTGCTCGACTCTGTAGAGTTTCCATTGAGTGTCAAGGGTGGAACCTCTTACATCACTCCTGATGAGATCTCTGTAGTGTAGCTATACGGTCGAGGTCATCGAGGGTGATTTCCTCCTTAACCCCTTTCTGTTACGGCTCTGTCGTGCAACCCCTCAAGTGTGAACCTCGAGGGTGGATCCTCTTACGTTCACCTTGATGATAACATCGAGTGGAATTCACCAGGGGTGATTCCTTGAGTGTTAGACACACAGTTACTATGGTTACTATGACTTTGCACTGAGCCATGTTACTAAAGACGGATCGGCCCTGAGGGGTACCCGCGCGAGCTTAATAGCGAGTGATGTGGAGACGGGTTGACCTGGAAGGTTCCCGTGAGATACTTACGAGGCGTGGCCGGGCATTCTTAGCCCTTGTCGCAAGTACTCGAGACGGGGCGACGGGGTCACATCGATCGCGAGTCTCTGCTCATTACCGTGTGCACCTAATCCACTTCGATTTGGATATTTGATCCGAGGGGCCTCTGGCCTTATAGCACTAACCATCACATGGGCATAGTATGGGCGTTCTGCATTGTATGCATCAGCCAAAGCTTATAGACTTCAGCAACTGAGCGGCGCGCGCCGGGTTGGACTGCGTAAGCTCCTGCCTTGTTGAAGGAGGTAGCTAGGTCTGCTCACCGGCCGCGTACGCAACGTGCAGGAGTTCCCGGGGAGATGGCCCATGACCCCTGGGGGCATAGGTTTAGTCCGGCGTGCTTGACCTCTCTATTAAGCCTAGGTCGGGTTGCGGCGTATTGTTTGGCCGAGGCCGAGCATGACCCAAGAAAATGTGTCCGGCCGAAGTTAATCGAGCGTGGTGGGTAAGTTGGTGCACCCCTGCAGGGAAGAAAACATCTATCGATAGCCTGTCCTATGGTAACGGACACATGGAGTTGTATCCTGATCGATACAACTAGAACTGGATACTTGAGATGAGACTTGGATATGAGGTGATAACTGGATAGTATGGCTCTGGGATTGCTTTCTCGCAGGGAGTTGAGAAAGGATCTCTGGACAAGGTTGATAACACTACTGCTACTTTACTTTATGCTACTCTACTCCCTCCTGTTGCTGCAAGATGGTGGTTTCCAGAAGAGGCTAGTCTTCGATAGGACTAGGCTCTCCCCTCTATTCTGGCATTTCTGCAGCCCAGTCCACATATACAGCCTTCCTTTGGTAATGTTGCATATGTAGTGTAGATCCTTGCTTGCGAGTACTTTGGATGAGTACTCACGGTTGCTTTGCTCCCCCTTTTCCCTCTTTCTTCTTCTTTCCGGTTGATGCAACCAGATGTCAGAGACTAGGAGCCAGATGCCACCGCCGATGCTTACTACTACGTGGAGGCCGCCGACGACTTGGAGTAGTTAGGAGGCTCCCAGGCAGGAGGCCTTGCCTTTTCGATTGATGTTGCTTTTGTGCTAGCCTTCTTAAGGAAAACTTGTTTAACTCATGTCTATACTCAGATATTGTTGCTTCCACAGACTCTTGTGTTTTCGAGCTTATGTATTCGAGCCCTCGAGGCCCCTAGCTTGTAATATAAAGCTTGTATTATTTTAATTTGTGTCTATAGTTGTGTTGTGATATCTTCCCGTGAGTCCATGATCTTGATCGTACACATTTGTGTGTATGATTAGTGTACGATTGAATCGAGGGCGTCACAAGTTGGTATCAGAGCCAATTGCCTGTAGGTAGCCCCCTTCCAACTCCTTGGCCGAAGTCGAGTCTAGTCACTACAAAAACTTTTACTAACATGGCTATGTGTCTTACGGGCCCACGTCGCCTTTGGGTGGTATTAGGATCTTTTACTCCTCATCTATACTCTGGGATTCTGATCTCTCTTCTATTCGGGTTAAATGATGTTTGCTAATCTAACATTAGGATCTCGTGATCACTTTCACCCAGAGAGCACCTTATTACCGATGATCGTCTGCTGCACCAGAAGATTCCGAGGTTACTCTACGTTGTTCTCCTGAGACCCTTGTACCCACCGCCTTTGCAAATTCCCTACCACTGTTATATCCTTATTGATAACTGCATACACATGCCATTTTTACATTCAATCCCATTGATCTTGTTATTACAAGATGCCCGGAATTGCTCTCCGTTGTTCCGAGAATCCTTTGAGCTTACTACCTTGCAGTTCCTTGTCACCTGAATACCCCTACGGATAACTTTGTGCACCTACCGGGTATCCGCTCATCCTCAGTTGATTCATGTACTTCACAAAAGTCTTCCCAATACCATTCGTTCTTGTGAAAATCCTCAACAGCCTGTTGTTCTTAAAATTCTTGCTTGTTTGCATTATAGATAATCCCATAAGTCTAGTAATATTCATTAACATCCTTTGTCATTGTCATCCTAGGCCTATTGATTCATTATGTTGCGATTGCGCACAATCATCAGCCGAACCCTGAAATTTGACCTTCCCGCTCATACGTCATTCTGGACATGAGTTGGATCTCGGCCAATCATGTTGCAATTGATTGTCCACCTAGTCCCCTTCAACTTGAATGCCGAATTATACAGCTGTTTCTATAAACTGATCCTGTGCATTCTTTTCTTCTTCTGATCGTGTAGCGATACTCACATCAGATTCATTGAGGACCACTGAATCCTTTGTTGGATTATTGTCCGGCAATGTCCTTCATATTCAAAATCTCGTGCGCTCTTCCCCTGATACATATTGCCTTCGGTAAATTGTATCATCTGCTTATTGTCCACCAGGCTCTGCTATTGAGCTGATGTTATTTACTCCTGAAGTTCGTGGTATATGTTCCTAAGATGCCCCTATGGGTTGAACCTATGCCTTCCCTAATCCTTGTGAACCCGAGAGTTTTCACGAGTCATACTCTTCTGGTGTTTTGCCAGATATAATTTCAACACTACAACTTCATCGAAAGCGAGAAGTGAATGGAAGGTTATGCATTGAAGAAGTGGGAGTCGACCTTGAACTTTGTGTTCATGCCCATGGACCCGATGTGGAACTTATCATGGAAGCTTCTTGTAATAATAACTTTTCCTTGATATAATATCATCTGGTATCGGTGAATTGATCCTTCGCAACCGTGGTTCCGACCATGATTGTTCTTCTTTGGTCGCAGTTCTTGGACAAGTTAAATCACTTGTCTTCTGCAGGTCAATACGCCTACCCAACCTCTATTATGATCGACCTTCGAGTATTAACCCTGGTATCTCGAGGATACCATGCCATTGCACTACATCTTATGAACTTTTGATGGAGTACTACCTTACCCTGTCTATGTCACGTCAAGGGTTCTAGGTTGTTTGTCAATCAAGACCAGCGATAAGTGAATAAATTTCGCACTCTGATTCAATAACTCTAAGTAATTTTCGTTGCTTATGAGTTTAATAATCCTTCAAGTTATTCCTAGCCTGATCAGCTATATCATTATCGTGCCAAATTTTAACTGTGCTACCTGGTTCTTCTTCCCGGAGCACATTTTTCGACGATGAGCTAAGCTTGCGTCGATCTTCCTCGTCATATCATTTTTCCTTGAACAACAAGCTTGCTTTCGAGTTTGTGTCGTACTCTTGGTTCCAATAAACTTTCGCTTCATCATTCCATTGACTTGATGTCATCGCCGATCGATTACATCTTCCTGAAATCTCTCGACAAATGTGTCGTTATCATCATCAACTTCTGAACTCTCCAAAGATATCAATTGAATTCATGATGAGAGATACCTTCCTTGCCCCTTGATGATTTGTGTTATCATCGACAACATTCTTGTCTCCCCCATAACACAAAACTTATTCATATAAATTTTGGAAATACATCCTTTTAACAGGTTGATGGATTGCTATTGAACCCATCGGCCACCTCCTCATCTTTTCCCTGATAAAATTGCAGGAGATGTTCTAGAAATTCCCGATGGATCCTTTGTGTTCCCAAGGTCCGACCTTTACCTGATGACCATGTCAATGCTATCCCGAAGCATGACTGTGGTAGAACAAATTTTATTAAGAACATTGGAGGCGCAATGCTAAATGTTTCTTGATCAATCATCCAAACACTGTTGTATGGATAAACATCATGATTCTCCTTGCCCCATTAACTAAATGGATAAGTACTTGATGTCATGTCATGTATATCATGCTCTGTTTGTTCTGGGGAAGCATATGCTCTAATGCTTTTTTATAAGCACATTTTTCCTTTCCATTATTTTGTTTAACCTTTCTTGTGATCTATTTATGTTATAAGCAGAAATAATTCCCTGCTTACGGGAATACCTCGGTTTACAACTCTGTCAGTGTGACCCTGTTATTATTGTTGTTGACATTCCGGTAACCACCGATGGACGAGAACTTTGCCTATTGGCCCGCCTCATTCAACGAGCAGGAAAACGGTTCTCTTCGTCCCTCACCCTTGGTACCGACGTTGTTGCCGACATAATCGACAGGCTCCCCCCTGACATGCCTTGCTTGCATGATCAAGCAAGACGTCTCCGCCCTTCATACTTTTAACCCACATGGTGGTCCCATAACCCAAAGTTCCACAGGATCGAAACCTAACTCTTCTGTACCCCCCGGTTTCCAAAGTTATTTCTCGTGCATGACCTCGTATGTAATTCACGAGCCACCCTCCGAGAGATCATCAATTATGGTATCAGACATAATACTTATTCCCGTTGCTTTGAACCCCTTTCACATGTTGTTTCAGGCATCGAACGATTGCCTGCCCGCTTGAAACTTCTCAGGGTACCTCCTAACTTTACTCTCGATATTTTCTTCAGTTTCAGTTCAAGAGTTACTTTCCGCCACCGTCCCCGATGTTAGCTACCAGATAGTCAACCTTGAAGAGGTCCGTTCTCCTGGAACATACCCACCATTTATTCTTTCGTAAGTAGGATGGAGTTCTCGAAGAAAGAATGACGACTGCATCATGATGACCACAAGCAGAAAAAACAAAGACATCAATGTAATGGATCAACCACTTCGAGAAGATCAACTTGAAAGTGCTAGTGATCGACTAGAGGGGGGTAAATAGGCAATTTTTGTGAAAGTCTTCAAAACATGGAAGTTTCGAAGACAAACAATAGAAATAAACCTATTACCATGCAGCGGAAGGTAGACTACACTAGGCAAACCATAGTCAAGTATTCAATGGAGTGAAAGCACAATGACTAATAGCAGCTAGGCAGTAAAGATCAGGTAGGAAGATATTGTGAAGCCAGTCAGAACAAGCAGTCACTCAGTGAAGACAAAAGATAAAGCAATCATACAATGACTTCACAAGGACCAACAGTAAGTAAAGGGAAGGGAAGGATGAAACCAGTGACTCGTTGAAGACAATGATTTGTTGGACCAGTTCCGGTTGCTGTGACAACTGTACGTCTGGTTAGGGAGGCTGAGATTCAACTCAGAAGACCTCGTCTTCACCTTATTCCCCTTGAGCTAAGGACACCCAATCCTCGCCCAATCACTCTGGTAAGTCTTCAGGGTAGACTTCCAAACCGTCATAGACTTCGTTCACCGGCGATCCACAATGACTCTTGGATGCTCAGAATGCGACGCCTAACAGGCTGGAGGATTCACAGTCCTCAAGTGTAATAAGTCTTCAGATCACACAGACAGGAAGACTTAAGTGATGCCTAACACTCTTTCGCTCTGGGTGTTTAGGGCTTTATCCTCGCAAGGAATTCTCTCTCAAAGGCTCCGAGTTGGGTTGCTCTCAAACGACAAAAGCCGTGCACTAACTCTGAGCAGCCAACCATTTATGGTTGTAGGGGGTGGGCTATTTATAGCCACTAGGCAACCCAACCTGATTTGTCCGAAATGATCCTTGGTCACTAAGGAACTGACATGTGTTCCAACGGTCAGATTTCAAACACACACGACAACTTTACTTGAGCTACAAGCAAAGCTGACTTATCCAACTCTGGACAAGATTTGCTCTCATAGTCTTCACTCGAAGACATAGGATTTTTGTTAAGCATCACTTCAGTCATTCTGACTGGTTCACTTGGACCCCACTTAACAGTACGGTGGTTCCTATGACTCAACAAAGAAGAAAAAGAACGACGAAAGAACTAAGTCTTCGCGCTGCATAGTCTTCATGCGATGTCTTCTCTTGTCATAGTCTTCAATGTGAATGTCTTCACATACCACCTTTGACTTCAATGTCTTCTTACATTTTTAGGGGTCATCTCTGGTAGGAAAACCGAATCAATGAGGGACTTCTACCTATGTTATCCTGCAATTCTCACAAACACATTAGTCCCTCAACTAGGTTTGTCATCAATACTCCAAAACCAACTAGGGGTGGCACTAGATGCACTTACGATCTCCCCTTTTTTGTGATTGATGACAAACTAGTTGAAGATTTCAACGGGGAATAAAATATGTGAAATTGTAAAGGATAGGGGATTGTCATCATAAGTGGCAAAGGCACCCCCTGAAGATGTGCATAAAAGTAATTTGCTTTTGGTACGCAAATGCACATGGCAGGTTGTACTTGTGGAGATCCTCTTCAACTTATGATGACAATTCATCATGCAAGAAAAATATGTGAAGATAATGACATGCATAATGAAAAATGGATGTCTGCAAAATGATCTAAGTGCAGAATTTATCGTCGCACATGCGGAATTTATCATCGCATCACAGAATAGCAAAAAAAGTAACAGACGACCATCGAGTTTAAGTGTTACAACTCAAAGAACCAAATGTATCGAAAACAAGAGTTGTAAGCACTTGGCAAAAGTAGCAAAAAGTAAAGCAACCATCCATATGGACCCGCTTGAAGACTATCAACTCATATGCTTCTCCCCCTTTTGTCAGTGAGGACCAAAAAGGTTTGAAGACACAGAGCGCCTACTCGTTCCCATGAGGTGCAGGCGAGGCAGCAGGGTCGCAGGTGAGATCCGGTGGTGCAGAGGAACTTGGTGCAGTGTCGTCACACGCTGAAGTTGGAGGATGTGAAGTTGCATCATCTTGGTCATCGATGACTCTGGCATTTACGGTCGTAGCTGAGGATGAGTGTTCAGAGTCTTCAAGTGAGGGAGTCCGACGCAAGTGAGAATTTCTGGGAGGAGTTGAGTCAAACTTGAAGCATTCGGTGAAGCCATCGTCGTGCAGATCAGCTTCAGCACTCAGTAGGGTCAAACTCTTCCACGACCTCCGACAGGTTTCATGAGTGACAAAGGCATTCTTGGTGGCAAGATTGCGAATGCGGTTGACATCCACCAAGAGGCTTTGCATCTAACGCTTAAGCCAGTCATGATGTTTGTCATGTTTCTGATGCAGCGCGACGAGAAGCTCTCGGTCATTGAGGACACGAGATCGTCTTTGAGGCCTTTGTGCAATGGTGCTACTAGTGGCATCAGTTTGAGCACGAGGGGCACGTGTGTTTCCAGCAAGGGGATAAACACGAGACACTGCTGGAATTCCTTCAATGGGCTGGGTGAAGCTTTGGTGATCAGCATTGTGAAGATAAATGGGATCCTTAGCAGGCTCTGGGTAAATGGCTTCAACTGACAGATCAACCTCGGGTAAGAATATAAGATGATTGCGCGCAGACAGCTGATAGTTGAAGGCTGAGTGACGCTTGATCAGACACATGACCAATGGAGCATAGAATTTCAACCCAAAGATGTCGGAGCCAGACACAGACAACTGCCTGATGAAGAAGTCTTGAGCATTGAAGCTGATGCCATTGAAGATATAGAAAACCAAAGTCTTCATTGCTCCTTCAAGCTTCGCTGCAGATGAGTGTCCTTTGACAGGCCATAGAGTCTTCCTGATGATGTGGTAAATGGTGCGAGGCTGGTACTCTAGGTCTTCAACAAAGAACTCAGATGGGTATTCAGCGTTGTGAGGCAGAGGCTCCATCATGCTCAACATTTGACTCATGTTGGGTTCTAGCTTCTGAAAGATGCTTTCCAAGGCATTTTGATGTTGTTGACAACCTGGTTCATAGTATTCACCAGGAGTGTGCAGGCCTGTGAGCTCAATGATATCAAGAGCTTTAGCTTCATGATGGACATTGCCTATCATCCACTCAAGGACCCAAGTCTTCGGATCCCTGTTGTAGCCTTGAATATGAAGAGTGGCATAGAATTGAAGCAGCAATTCTTCATTCCAGTGCTCCTTGTCAATGATGAACTGCAACAGACCAGCATCTCTGAAACAGTCCAATGCTTCTTCGAGGCAGGGCAGACCAGCTATAGCTTCAGAGTCGAGGCGCATATGTGGAAATATGCGCCCTTGATTGTATAGGACACAGGAATAGTAGCTGCACTGCTGATAGCTCCAGAACCGATCTGAGGAAATGCGCGGTCTGGTATAAGGGTTCTTGGAGCTGTTGAAGAAGGTATTATGTGCCACGAAGCCATTCGCATTGAAGACCCCGGGTGAAGTGGCAGTGCCTGGGAAACATGGAAGTCTTGGCTTGGGCTTTTGGACTTGAGGCCTGTGCTCGATGTGGTACTCAAATTGTGGACCAGCAGCAGGCGGAGGAGTCAGAATGGGCCATCAAACCATAACTGGCTGACCACGATCAAATGCCAGCTCCATTGTGTGAGGTCTTGGAGGGGGAACAGGGGCATTGTCATTGTCTTCATGGGCTTCAGGGGCCACATGTGCTTCAGGTACTTGGACCTCAGGTGCTGCAGCATTGGCTTCTGGCGCCTCATTGGCTTCCGACGCCATATTGGCGTTAACCATGACAACGTCATTGGCATCAGTAGTGATGTTGGTGGTTACTTCAGGGTTGTTAACCTCCACTTCAGAAGCTGGAGGGTCGGTCACATTCTCCTCGAGAACAACATCTTGGGGAGACGGGGTGTAGCAACTCTTGTGTCTCTTGGGGCTTCTTCTTCATCTTCTTCTTCATCGGCTGATGTAGCCGGAATATCTTCAGCCATTTTGGCTTCGGGTTCAGACACGTGCATTGTGGGAGTGACTTGGGGCCTTGGTCCTTTGCTAAGCCTGCATAAAGCGAGCGATGCTTGTGGAGATGGAGTGTGCTGGGCCACAAAGTCATCATCATCTTACACTGTTGGGGTAGCTTGCGGTTGGGGAGATCTTGGAGTGTCTTGTCTCTGTGGGTGATCAGCCCACAATGCATCCTGAGCAGTTGGCGTCAGAGGACGACCATTGCTGATGAGTTCGCTGTGCGTAAGCACAGGCGATGATACCAATTGGTGCTCGATCGGAGGAAGGAGTTCATCATCTTCAACATTGTCATGATGACCAATGTCATCAGCAGCGGTGGGGTCAACTGCTGGAATGTCTTCAGCTTCAGGAGCCTCTGTGGAAGCAGGCTCATGAATTACCATCCATCGTTCTTGATGCGAAGAGGCAGGACGAGCAACCGAGATGGGCTCAACAATAAGGGGCTCTGTGGGAGCAGCCCGATCTTTCTTGGTTTTGCGCTTCTTCTTGGAGGGAGCGACATCAGAAGCTTCGGGATGTTTCCTCTTTCTGGCTTCAGCCTCGGCAGCCCTTGTCTTCTTTAATTCTGAAGCCACTGTGGGGACCTTAGGCTTCGAGCCTGTCATACTGGCTGGGAAGACAATGGGATGTGCTTCCTGCCTTGTTGCTTCGGGTTCGGCCGCAGCTGGCTTCTTCTTCTTCGTTGCAGCCATCCTGGGATCGATGCCAGGACGCCCAAGAGCCTTGCGCTTTTCATCTTCATTGTAGGCTTGCACGCACTTGTCAGCCAGACTCTTCATGCGCTCACGAGAACCTTTAGCTTCTTCGTGTTTCTTGAGAAAGGCTTCCTTGAGCTCGTGCAGCATAGTCTTGAAGTTCTTGAAATCTTGCATGCTGAGCTTTGCCATGCGCTGCTTGAACTGAGCTTTCTCATAGTCGATCTTTTGCTTCAGTTCAACGATGCGCTGAGCTAGAGCTAGCTCAGAAGCAATGGCGCCAGTGAAAGCGACGCTGAGGCCAATTGGAAGTTGCAGATGATCAAAGCTGAGATTGGGGGTTTGAAACCACTCATCAATGAAGTTGTGAAGGATTGCTACGTCAAACAGAGGCAAATCATTGAAGATTTCTGCTTCTTCTTTGCTCTTGATCAGTTGCTCAAGAGCGTCATCTGCAAGATCTTCATCGCTGGACAGATCAATGGTGTCGTTGCGCAGAATAGCAGCAGTAGTCAGTTCTTGGTTGGTGGGTTGCAAGGGCATCTTTACTCTCAAGGGCTTGGAGATGCGTGACAAATCTTCAGACTGCACACTGTGTTCAGGAGGTGCAGTGGCCAGAGGCTTTGCCTGTAAGACCTTTGGTGCAGGAGTAGGCTTTGAAGCTTTAGGCTTCTTCAGTTTCTTTGGCTTCGGCGGTGCAGGCGCTTCATCAGATTCAGGTCATCTGCAGGCTCATCCACGGCTGTCCCTTGAACCATGATATGAGTGATGAGACCTTCCAGGTTGTATAAGGGCCCAACAAGATTGGGTTCAGCTTCGCGTGTGCCATCAGCACGAGGAGCAGAGGGGCCTGGATTGAAGTCTAAGCCTCGTGACTTCTTGTTCTCTTTGGCCGAGTTCCTGGCAAACTGAAGGTTGCTCTTGAACAGATTATCATCACGGCACCACAGTAATGAAGATGGGTCTGCATCCGCAGGCTGCGGTCCACGGACCATGCAAGGATAGAAGCCTTGTTCAATGGCTTCAGCTCTGGACTTGGGTTGAAGATTTCTGTATAGAATGTCTCCCCATGGTTGTTTGATGGCATTCTTCTCAGCATACTCCTGGGTCATGAACCTGTACTTGAACCACTGTTCTGCCCAATATCTTCGAATCCATTGGATTCGAGTTTTTCGCTGATTGTAGTCCTCCTCTAGATCTGTCTTGTACAGCTCATAGAGGTCAGGAGGCAAATCTCTTGAGGTGTTGCCACGACACTGTCTGCAACCCTTTCTTGTAGGTTTCTCTGGTGCCATGAAGCTTAAACTGAAGGGCTTCAACACGTTTAAAGGCTTCAAAGGCTTCCGCTTTCTGGTCAAACATGAACTGGCTTCGGGAGAGTTAATGTGATGCTGTAAGAATTCTGCAAACGAATGCAGACTATGAGAACCAAGGGATTCTCCCACGGACATGTACCTGTGACAGCATTAAGGTGCGAAGGAAGGGGAAGAGTTCATATGCATTCTCAGAAGATTTTGAAGATAAATCAGTTTAGAAGACATTGACCTCATAGTGCGAAGACATTCACTCATAGATAGAGAGTTGGTTCCAGATTTGTACGAATCCACGAATAAGTACATGTGAGGAATCTAACTACTTTGTGAAGCATAAGTGAACATACTAAGCATATTATGAGATGCAGTATGAAATAGATCCAACTTGTGTGAACAGAAACTGCTTGTGGTAGAAAGTGATGAATCTATAGGATCAAAGGGGCCGTAAAAAGGAAGTTTTATTTACCACGCGAAGAACTGCTAGACGGAGTGGAAGAGGATGCCAAGCAGTTCGATCGTCCGTGCCCTAACTTGGCGACGGAGGACACCTACGGCGACGGCGGAGAAGACGATGTCCGCGGCCGGTGTGAAGGCGGCGTCGGTGAGGTCGCGGCAGCTAAGCGCTTCGTCGCCGGCGTCGTCGAGGGCTAGCTGTGGCGCTAGGGTTTGTGTGAGAGTGGAAGAAAGGATAATGACTGTGGTGAGGCGTTTATTTATAGGGACAGGGACGTCACAGTGTTATTACACAGGTGCCCCTGGCGATTCACATCTGAAGGACACATGGCCATCATGCAACATATCGGAGGTTGTTCCACGTTCCCACGCACGCCTGGATTGTCGGCTGGTCGTTCCCACTTCTTTGGGTTTCAGGTGAAGGAATTAGCATTGATAACAGACTTAATGTTTGTCTCTGTATCTTCTGCTGACTAGGACGCAGAGAAGACATTCGATAGTTTCAATAGAATGCGTATGATTTGGACAGATTGAGATTGAGATAGAAATCATAGAGAGATTAGGGTCCGATCACATTCACTTAGTTCAAAAGATTCAACAAGGAAGACGTAGATATAAGTGAATGCTGTAGAGGACAGAACACTAGTATGTATATATCAGAAGACAATCAAGTCAACATAGTGAAGATAATCATGAAGACAAGTTGAAAATGAAGACAAACAAAATGTGAAGACATAGCACATGTAAAGCCATGGGTAAAACACTTCAAACAGAAGAATTTGGTGGTGGCGTTACCCACCGTATAGGAAGTATTAGACCCAGACATGGCGCACAATTATCGTGGCGCTCCGAAGTCAAATTCCACGTTAATGTATTCACACTCAGAATGTAAGTCTTCATCGATTGAAGATATACTTTACTTCGTGTGTTGCACATCTAAGTCATCAACGTGCATAAGTGTTAGGATGTCTGCCTGATCACAGGACATTTGAGGATTCCAAGATATTTAGCTCACACCGTAACTTGCAAAACCTCTTCTCATCCAAGGGCTTGGTGAAGATATCCGCCAATTGCTCTTTAGTGTTGACATGTATGATATCAATATCCTCCTTCACAACATGATCTCTGAGAAAGTGATGACGAATTTCAATGTGCTTTGTCTTCGAGTGCTGAACTGGGTTGTTGGAAATCTTGACGACGCTTTCATTGTAGCAGTAGAGTGGTACTTGCTTCAGGTGAATGCCATAGTCTTTGAGTGTTTGCTTCATCCATAGAAGCTGAGCACAGCAAGATCCAGCAGCAATGTATTCAGATTCAGCAGTGGAGAGAGATACACAGTTCTGCTTCTTTGAAGACCAACATATGAATGATCGTCCCAGAAAATGACATGTGCCTAATGTAGACTTGCGATCCACCTTGTCACCAGCATAATCAGCATCCAAGAATCCAACTAGATCAAACTCTGAGCCCTTTGGATACCATAATCCTAGTGTTGGGGTGTGAGCCAAAAATCTGAGAATTCGCTTCACAGCTAAGTGATGCGATTCCTTTGGTGCCGCTTGGAATCGGGCACACATGCAAACACTAAGCATGATATCTGGCCTAGATGCACATATATAAAGTAAGGAACCAATCATGGAGCGGTATACCTTTTGATCGAACTCTTTACCATTGTCGTCGGGACCCAGATGATGTTTGTCTGGCATTGGCGTCATGTAGCCTTTGCAATCTTGCATTCCAAATTTCTTCAAGCAATCTTTGAGGTATTTCTCTTGAGATATAAAGATGCCATTGCGTTGCTGATGTATTTGAAGACCAAGGAAGAACTTCAGCACACCCATCATGGACATCTGATATTGCTCTTGCATCATATATCCAAACTCGTCAGTGTATTTCTGATTGGTGCAGCCAAAGATAATGTCATCCACATATAGTTGACACACAAACAATTCACCATCATATGTCTTCATGAAGAGAGTGGGGTTGAGGGAACCAGGTTTGAAGCCTTTGCTCTTCAGGAAGTCTTTGAGTGTGTCATACCAAGCCCTAGGGGCTTGTTTGAGGCCATACAGTGCCTTGTTGAGCTTGTACACCATATCAGGATGTTTTGGATCTTCAAAGCCAGGCGGTTGTGCAACATACACTTCTTCGTCAATCTTGCCATTGAGAAAAGCGCTCTTCACATCCATTTGATGCAGAAGAATGTTATGATGATTTGCATATGCCAGCAGTATGCGTATGGCTTCAAGTCTAGCCACAGGAGCAAATGTCTCATCGAAGTCAATCCCTTCAACTTAAGTATATCCTTGAGCAACGAGACGAGCTTTTTTTCTGACAAGTTGACCATGCCCATCTTGCTTGTTGCGATATATCCATTTGGTGACTATTATATTGTGCTTGCGAGGATCATGACGCTTAACCAGTTCCCATACATTATTCAGCTCAAACTGTTGAAGCTCTTCTTGCATAGCTTGAATCCATTCAGGTTCCATGAAGGCTTCATCCACTTTCTTGGGTTCATATATTGAGACAAATGCGAAGTGCCCACAGAAATTTACTAGCTGTGTTGCCCTTGAACGAGTGAGTGGACCTGGTGCATTGATGCTATCAATTATTGTCTCAATCTGCACTTCATTTGCAACACGAGGATGTATAGGACGAAGATTTTGCTCTTGCTGATCATTGTCCTCGTTAGAAGGATTGTCTTCAGGCTGAGCATTGTCTTCAGGTTGATCATTGTCTTCAGGTTGATCAGGTGCGGAGATGATAAGTTCCTCTTCAGGCTGAGCTTCAGAAGGTATGATTTCTCTAGTTCACATAAGTTTGATTGATTCACTGGATGGAACTTCATCTAGCACATTTGGCAGGTGCTCTCTTTGCGAGCCGTTAGTCTCATCGAACCACACATCCACAGTTTCTACCACTTTATAGTGAAAGAGGTTGAAGACTCTGTAGCAGTGCGAATCCTTTCCATATCCAAGCATAAAACCTTCATGTGCTTTTGGTGCAAATTTTGAAGTGTGATGTGGATCCTTGATCCAGCACCTGGCACCAAATACTCTGAAGTAACTGACATTTGGCTTCTTGCCAGTAAGGAGCTCATAGGATATATTGTTCAGAAGCTTGTGAAGATAAACACGGTTGATGATATGGCATGCAGTATCAATGGCTTCAGGCCAGAATTTTCTTGGAGTCTTGTATTCATCAAGCATCGTCCGAGCCATCTCAATAAGTGTTCTGTTCTTGCGTTCGACGACGCCATTCTGCTGTGGCGTGTACGGAGCTGAGAATTCATGTGTGATGCCCAAAGTATCAAGATATGTATCTAGGCCAGTGTCCTTGAATTCAGTGCCATTGTCACATCTGATGTGCTTTATCTTGACGCCATAGTTGTTCATTGCTCAATTGGCAAAGCATCTGAAGACATCCTGCACTTCAGTCTTGTAGAGGATTATATGCACCCAAGTATATCTTGAATAATCATCAACAATGACAAAGCCATAGAGACAAGCATCAGTAGTAAGAGTTGAGTAATGAGTGGGACCGAAAAGATCCATGTGGAGCAGTTCGAAGGGTTGAGTCATTGTCATGATTGTCTTCGAGAGATGCTTGGCCCTCATCATCTTTCCTGCTTCACAGGCACTGCATAAGTGATCCTTCTTGAACTTGACACCCTCGATGCCTATGACACGCTTCTTTCTTGCAAGAGTGTGCAAGTTCCTCATGCCAGCATGCCCTAGCCTCCGATGCCAGAGCCAGCATTCTGAAGCTTTTGCTAGAAGACATACGGCAAGCTGTGGTCCTGCTGAGAAATCTACCATGTACAAATCATTTTTCTGATACCCTTCAAACACTAGAGACTTGTCATATTCCATTATAACAAGACAATGATATTTTCCAAACATCACAATGATGTTTAAATCGCAAAGCATTGAGACAGACATTAAGTTGAAACCAAGGGATTCAACAAGCATGACTTTGTCCTTGTGTTGATCGAGATTGCAACTCTACCTAGACCCAATACCTTACTTTTACCAGTGTCAGCAAATGTGATGTGACTTTTATCAGATGGACGTAAGGTTGAGTCCATAAGAAGGCTTTGCTTGCCAATCATGTGATTGGTACACCCACTATCAATAATCCATTCTGAAGCAGCTGGTGTTGTACCCTATAGTGCAGTTAGGGGGATAGGCGTCACGAAGAGAATTGTGAAGCAATAACATTTGACGAGCCAGTGGATTATGAAAGCTTAGATCGAGATTAGGACTGATAGGGCAAGTAGCAAGCGACTCAGGAACAAAGTACATAATAAGACAATTTGGGCATTTGATCTTGCGCCCTACAAGATGTTTAAGGTCTCCAGCAATAGCTTCAGACGATTTTGGTTTTCGGCTGGAGACCTTTCCCTGCAAAAGAGAGTTAAGCTTTCTTAGCCACCCACATCTTCAAGGGTGGCTTCAAAGCAATGAGTCTAAGTGCAGCATCTGAGAACTTTGGCTTTGGAGCCCTAGCAAAAAGTCTTGCAGGTGGACAATAGTACTCATAAGAATAAGCAGAATAGTTCTTGGTCCTATGAACATGGCGGTTTGATGAAACGCGCTCATATTCATAGGCCGGAGTATGGCTTCCCTGCAAAACATTTGTGTTAGTGCGACTCCGGTGAGTCCTCTGTCTATATGAAGCCTTTGGACCGTATGAAGCCTGTGGTCTGGGGTTTGTCTTCTTCACCTGTGGTGTCATGATGACATTCACAGGAAGATTCTCCAAACACCTTTTCGGCACCCAGACCTTCTTTATAGGTGGTCCATTCCTGCAGTTAGTACCAATATACCTGGCAAACACTTCACCCTTTTGATTCTTAAACAATTTATAGTTTGCATCAAAGGATTCATCAATAACAATGGGATTAGCACAAGTTAAGCCAGATAGGGTGGATGGATCCACTGAAGGTCCCTTTGCAGCAACCCATGTGGTTTTGGGGTACTGCTCAGGTTTCCAGTAAGAGCCATCAGCATTCATTTTCCTTTTGAACCCAACACCCTCTTTCCTAGGGTTTCGGTTCAGGATCTGCCTTTTGAGGACATCACATAGTGACTGATGCCCTTTGAGGCTTTTGAACGTCCTTGTTTCAAGCAATGTCTTCAACCTAGCATTCTCATCAGCAATAGCAGTGGCATCCTCAGCAAAGGGGTTAGTTGGCACATCAGCAGTTGAAGATATTGCAATAGTAGCAGCAGTAGAACAACCAGCAACAGAAGTAGCGTTGTCATGGTCAATACATTTAATACATGGTGGTTCAAATCCTTCCTGGGTTGAACTGATCTGTTTGGCACGAAGTGACTTGTTTTCCTTTTGAAGATCTTCATGAGCCGCTCTCAATTTCTCAAGATCTTGCTTCCTTTCAAGATAATCATAGGAAAGCTTTTCATGAGTTGTTGAGAGCGTTTCATGACGACTTTCAAGTTCCTCATACTTAACGTGAAGATTTTTATGTCTTCAATTAAGGACTGAGATCGAGTCATTTCAGCGTCTAACAGGTCATCACTTTTGTCTAACAGTTTTTGAATATGTTCCATAGCTTTCTGTTGTTCAGTTGCAATTTTAGCAAGTGTTTTGTAGCTGGGTTTGGAACCACAATCAGAGTCATCTTCACTGGAAGTTTGATAGTGAGTAGTGCGTGTGTTTACCTTGGCACTGCGTGCCATGAAGCACTAGGTAGGAGCGAAGTAGTCCTTGTCATTTGCATCGGTGTTGGTGACGGAGTCATTGTCTTCAGTGTTGAAGATGGATTTGGCA
>NC_053023.1:419998135-420102098 GCF_003073215.2 Triticum urartu | reverse complement strand
CCTTGCAAGCATTGCAGCTAATGAGTTAGTTGCGAGATGATGTATTACGGAACGAGTAAAGAGACTTGCCGGTAACGAGATTGAACTAGGTATTGGATACCGACGATCGAATCTCGGGCAAGTAACATATCGATGACAAAGGGAACAACGTATGTTGTTATGCGGTCTGACCGATAAAGATCTTCGAAGAATATGTGGGAGCCAATATGAGCATCCAGGTTCCGCTATTGGTTATTGACCGGAGACGTGTCTCGGTCATGTCTACATTGTTCTCGAACCGGTAGGGTCCGCACGCTTAAGGTTTCGATGACAGTTATATTATGAGTTTATGACTTTTGATGTACCGAAGGAGTTCGGAGTCCCGGATGAGATCGGGGACATGACGAGGAGTCTCGAAATGGTCGAGACGTAAAGATCGATATATTGGACGACTATATTCGGACTCCGGAAAGGTTCCGAGTGATTCGGGTCGGAGTACCGGAGAGTTACGGGAATTCGCCGGGAGGAGTATATGGGCCTTATTGGGCCATACGGGAATAGAGGAGAGAGGCCAAAAGGAAGGAGGCCTGCGCCCCCCCTCTGGTCTGAATTGGACAAGGGGCGCAGCCCCCTTTTCCTTCTTTCTCTCCCCCTCTTTCCCCTTCTCCTACTCCAACAAGGAAGGAGGGAGTCCTACTCCTGGTGGGAGTAGGACTCCCCTTGGCGCGCCCCTCCTAGGCCGGCCCCCCTCCCCCTTGCTCCTTTATATACAGGGGCAGGGGGCACCCCATGACACACAAGTTGATCCTCGTGATCGTTCCTTAGCCATGTGCGGTGCCCCCTCCACGATATTGCACCTCGATCATATTGTAGCGGTGCTTAGGCGAAGCCCTGCAACGGTTGAACATCAAGATCGTCACCACGCCGTCGTGCTGACGGAACTCCCCCCGAAGCGTTGCTGGATCGGAGCCCGGGGTGCGTCATCGAGCTGAACGTGTGCAGAACTCGGAGGTGCCGTCCGTTCGGTGCTTGGATCGGTCGGATCGGGAAGACGTACGACTACTTCCTCTACGTTGTGTCAATGCTTCCGCTTCGGTCTACGAGGGTACGTAGACAACACTCTCCCCTCTCGTTGCTATGCATCACCATGATCTTGCGTGTGCGTAGGAATTTTTTTTGAAATTACTACGTTCCCCAACAATGGCATCCGAGCCTAGGTTTTATGGTTTGATGTTATATGCACGAGTAGAACACAAGTGAGTTGTGGGCGATATAAGTCATACTGCTTACCAGCATGTCATACTTTGGTTCGGTGGTATTGTTGGATGAAGCGGCCCGGACCGACATTACACGTACGCTTACGCGAGACTGGTTCTACCGCCGTGCTTTGCACACAGGTGGCTGGCGGGTGTCAGTTTCTCCAACTTTAGTTGAACCGAGTGTGGCTATGCCCGGTCCTTGCGAAGGTTAAAACAGCACCAACTTGACAAACTATCGTTGTGGTTTTGATGCGTAGGTAAGATCGGTTCTTGCTAAAGCCCAGTAGCAGCCACGTAAAACTTGCAACAACAAAGTAGAGGACGTCTAACTTGTTTTTGCAGGGCATGTTGTGATGTGATATGGTCAAGATGTGATGAGATATAAGTTGTTGTATAAGATGATCATGTTTTGTTAAAGTTATCGGCAACTGGCAGAAGCCTTATGATTGTCTTTTTATTGCATAAGATGCAAGCGCCAAATAATTGCTTTACTTTATCGCTATGCGATAGCAATAGTTGCAAGAACAATTGTTGGCGAGACGACCATATGACGACACATTGATATAGATCAAGATGATGGAGATCATGGTGTCATGCCGGTGACGATGGAAATCATGACGATGCTTCGGAGATGGAGATCACAAGCACAAGATGATGATGGCCATATCATATCACTTATATTGATTGCATGTGATGTTTATGTTTTATGCATCTTATCTTGCTTTGATTAATGGTAGCATTATAAGATGATCTCTCACTAAATTATCATAGTAAAAGTGTTCTCCCTGAGTATGCACCGTTGCGAAAGTTCTTCGTGCTGAGACACCACGTGATGATCGGGTGTGATAGGCTCTACGTTCAAATACAATGGGTGCAAAACAGTTGCACACGCGGAATACTCAGGTTTAACTTGACGAGCCTAGCATATAACAAATATGGCCTCGGAACACGGAGACCGAAAGGTCGAGCGTGAATCATATAGTAGATATGATCAACATAGTGATGTTCACCATTGAAACTACTCCATCTCACGTGATGATCGGACATGGTTTAGTTGATATGGATCACGTGATCACTTAGAGGATTAGAGGGATGTCTATCTAAGTGGGAGTTCTTTAGTAATATGACTAATTGAACTTTAATTTATCATGAACTTAGTCCTGGTAGTATTAGCATATCTATGTTGTAGATCAATAGCTCGCGTTATTGCTTCCCTGTGTTTATTTTGATATGTTCCTAGAGAAAACTAAGTTGAAAGATGTTAGTAGCAATGATGCGGATTGGATCCGTGATCTGAGGTTTATCCTCATTGCTGCACAGAAGAATTATGTCATTGATGCACCGCTAGGTGACAGACCTATTGCGGGAGCAGATGTAGACGTTATGAACGTTTGGCTAGCTCAATATGATGACTACTTGATAGTTTAGTGCACCATGCTTAACGGCTTAGAATCGGGACTTCAAAAACATTTTGAACGTCATGGACCATATGAGATGTTCCAGGAGTTGAAGTTAATATTTCAAGCAAATACCCGAGTTGAGAGATATGAAGTCTCCAACAAGTTCTATAGCTAAAAGATGGAGGAGAATCGCTCAACTAGTGAGCATGGGCTTAGATTGTCTGGGTACTACAATCGCTTGAATCAAGTGGGAGTTAATCTTCCAGATAAAATAGTGATTGACAGAAATCTCTAGTCATCATCACCAAGTTAGTAGAACTTCGTGATGAACTATAATATGCAAGGGATAACGGAAACGATTCCCAAGCTCTTCGTGATGCTAAAATCGACGAAGGTAGAAATCAAGAAAAACATCAAGTGTTGATGGTAGACAAGACCACTAGTTTTAAGAAAAGGGCAAAGGGAAGAAGGGGAACTTCAAGAAAAATGGCAAGCAAGTTGCTGCTCAAGTGAAGAAGCCCAAGTCTGGTCCTAATCCTGAGACTAAGTGCTTCTACTGCAAAGGGACTGGTCACTGGAAGCGGAACTACCCCAAGTGATTGGCGGATAAGAAGGACGGCAAAGTGAACATAAGTATATTTGATATACATGTTATTGATGTGTACTTTACTAGTGTTTATGGCAACCCCTCAGTATTTGATACTAGTTCAGTTGCTAAGATTAGTAACTCGAAATGGGAGTTGCAGAATAAACAGAGACTAGTTAAGGGTGAAGTGACGATGTGTGTTGGAAGTGGTTCCAAGATTGATATGATCATCATCGCACACTCCCTATACTTTCGAGATTAATGTTGAACCTAAATAAGTGTTATTTGGTGTTTGCATTGAGCATGAATATGATTTGATCATGTTTATTGCAATACGGTTATTCATTTAAGTTAGAGAACAATTGTTGTTCCGTTTACATGAATAAAACCTTCTATGGTCATACACACCAACGAAAATGGTTTGTTGGATCTCGATCGTAGTGATACACATATTCATAATATTGAAACCAAAAGATGTAAAGTTAATAATGATAGTGCAACTTATTTGTGGCACTGCCGTTTAGGTTATATTGGTGTAAAGCGCATGAAGAAACTCCATGCTGATGGGCTTTTGGAATCACTTGATTATGAATCACTTGATGCTTGCGAACCATGCCTTATGGGCAAGATGACTAAAACGCCGTTCTCCGGAACAATGAAGCAAGCAACAGATTTGTTGAAAATCATACATACTGATGTATGTGGTCCGATGAATATTAAGGCTTGCAGCAGGTATCATTATTTTCTAATCTTTACAGATGATTTGAGCAGATATGGGTATATCTACTTGATGAAACATAAGTCTGAAACATTTTGAACAGTTCAAGGAATTTCAGAGTGAAGTTGAAAATCATCGTAACAAGAAAATAAAGTTTCTACGATCTGATCGTGGAGGAGAATATTTGAGTTACGAGTTTGGTCTTCAATTAAAACAATGTGGAATAGTTTCACAAACTCATGCCACCTGGAACACCACAGCATAATGGTGTGTCCGAACGTCATAACCGTACTTTATTGGATATAGTGCAATCTATGATGTCCCTTACCGATCTACCACTATCGTTTTGGGGTTATGCATTAAAAGACAGCTGCATTCACGTTAAAAAGGGCACCATCTAAGTCCGTTGAGACGACACAATCTGAACTGTGGTTTGGCAAGAAACCAAAGTTGTCGTTTCTTAAAGTTTGGGATTGTGATGCTTCTATGAAAAAGTTTCATCCTGATAAGCTCAAACCCAAATCAGAGAAATATGTCTTCATAGGATACCCAAAGGAGACTGTCGGGTACACCTTCTATCACAGATCCGAAGGCAAGACATTCGTTGCTAAGAATGGATCCTTTCTAGAGAAGGAGTTTCTCTCGAAAGAAGTGAGTGGGAGGAAAGTAGAAACTTGATAAGGTAATTGTACCTTCTCCCTTATTGGAAAGTAGTTCATCACAGAAATCTGTTCCTGTGACTACTACACCAATTAGTGAGGAAGCTAATGATGATGATCATGTAACTTCAGATCAAGTTACTACCGAATCTCGTAGGTTAACCAGAGTGAGATCCGCACCAGAGTGGTACGGTAATCTTGTTCTGGAGGTCATGCTACTTGACCATGACGAACTTGCGAACTACGAGGAAGCGATGATGAGCCCAGATTCCGCAAAATGGCTTGAAGCCATGAAATCTGAGATGGGATCCATGTATGAGAACAAAGTGTAGACTTTGGTTGACTTGCCTGATGATCGGCAAGCAATTGAGAATAAATGGATCTTCAAGAGGAAGACGGACGCTGATAGTAGTGTTACTATCTACAAAGCTAGACTTGTCGAACAAGGTTTTTGACAAAGTTCAAGGTGTTGACTACGATGAGAGTTTCTCACTTGTGTCTATGCTTAAGTCTGTCCGAATCATGTTAGCAATTGCCGCATTTTATGAAATTTGGCAAATCGATGTCAAAACTGCATTCCTGAATGGATTTCTAGAAGAAGAGTTGTATATGATGCAACCAGAAGGTTTTGTCGATCCAAAGGGAGCTAACAAAGTGTGCAAGCTCCAGCGATCCATCTATGGACTGGTGCAAGCATCTCGGAGTTGGAATATACGCTTTGATAAGTTGATCAAAGCATATAGTTTTATACAGACTTGTGGTGAAGCCTGTATTTACAAGAAAGTGAGTGGGAGCACTATAGCATTTCTGATAAGTATATGTGAATGGCATATTGTTGATCGGAAATAATGTAGAATTATTCTGCAAAGCATAAAGGAGTATTTGAAAGGAGTTTTTTGAAGAAGGACCTCGGTGAAGCTGCTTACATATTGAGTATCAAGATCTATAGAGATAGATCAAAACGCTTGATAAGTTTTTTCAATGAGTACATACCTTGACAAGATTTTGAAGTAGTTCAAAATGGAACAGTCAAAGAAAGAGTTCTCTCCTGTGTTACAAGGTGTGAAGTTGAGTAAGACTCAAAGCCCGACCATGGCAGAAGATAGAAAGAGAATGAAAGTCATTCCCTATGCATCAGTCATAGGTTCTATAAAGTATGCCATGCTGTGTACCAGATCTATTGTATACCATACATTGTGTTAAGAGAAGGAGTACAATAGTGATCTAGGAGTAGATCAATGGACAGCGGTCAAAATTATCCTTACTGGAATAAGGATATGTTTCTCGATTACGGAGGTGACAAAAGGTTCGTCGTAAAGGGTTACGTCGATGCAAGTTTTGACACTGATCCAGATGACTCTAAGTCTCAATCTGGATACATATTGAAAGTGGGAGCAATTAGCTAGAGTAGCTTCATGCAGAGCATTGTTGACATAGAAATTTGCAAAATACATGCGGATCTGAATGTGGCAGACCCGTTGACTAAACTTCCCTCACAAGCAAAACATGATCACTTTTTGGGTCTTAATCACATAGCGATGTGAACTAGATTATTGAATCTAGTAAACCCTTTGGGTGTTAGTCACATGGAGATGTGAACCAATCACATAAAGATGTGAACTATTGATGTTAAATCACATGGCGATGCGATCTAGATTATTGACTCTAGTGCAAGTGGGAGACTGAAGGAAATATGCCCTAGAGGCAATAATAAAGTTATTATTTATTTCCTTATATCATGATAAATGTTTATTATTCATGCTAGAATTGTATTAACCGGAAACATAATACATGTGTGAATACATAGACAAACAGAGTGTCACTAGTATGCCTCTACTTGACTAGCTCATTAATCAAAGATGGTTATGTTTCCTAACCATAGACAAAGAGTTGTTATTTGATTAATGGGATCACATCATTAGATGAATGATCTGATTGACTTGACCCATTCCGTTAGCTTAGCACTTGATCGTTTAGTTTGTTGCTATTGCTTTCTTCATGACTTATACATGTTCCTATGACTATGAGATTATGCAACTCCCGTTTGCCGGAGGAACACTTTGTGTGCTACCAAACGTCACAACGTAACTGGGTGATTATAAAGGAGCTCTACAGGTGTCTCCAAAGGTACATGTTGGGTTGGCGTATTTCGAGATTAGGATTTGTCACTCCGATTGTCGGAGAGGTATCTCTGGGCCCTCTCGGTAATGCACATCACATAAGCCTTGCAAGCATTGCAACTAATGAGTTAGTTGCGGGATGATGTATTACAGAACGAGTAAAGAGACTTGCCGGTAACGAGATTGAACTAGGTATTGGATACCGACGATCGAATCTCGGGCAAGTAACATACCGATGACAAAGGGAACAACGTATGTTGTTATGCGGTCTGACCGATAAAAAGATCTTCGTAGAATATGTAGGAGCCAATATGAGCATCCAGGTTCCGCTATTGGTTATTGACCGGAGACGTGTCTCGGTCATGTCTACATTGTTCTCGAACCCGTAGGGTCCGCACGCTTAAGGTTTCGATGACAGTTATATTATGAGTTTATGAGTTTTGATGTACCGAAGGAGTTCGGAGTCCCGGATGAGATCGGGGACATGACGAGGAGTCTCGAAATGGTCGAGACGTAAAGATCGATATATTGGACGACTATATTCGGACATCGGAAAGGTTCCGAGTGATTCGGGTATTTTTCGGAGTACCGGAGAGTTACGGGAATTCGCCGGGGAGTATATGGGCCTTATTGGGCCATACGGGAATAGAGGAGAGAGGCCAAAAGGAAGGAGGCGCGCCCCCTCTGGTCCGAATTGGACAAGGGGTGCAGCCCACTTTCCTTGTCTCCTCTCCCCCTCTTTCCTTCTCTCCTACTCCAACAGGGAAGGGAGGAGTCACGTGAATCACGCCAAGGTCGGGTCGTAGACTTGCGCCCCTTGGTGCGCCTCCTCCAGGTACGCGCCTCCCTCTCCATCCCTCCCGTTCTCCTTTATATACGGGGAGCACGGGCCGGCACGTCCCATAATTACAAACAAATTTGATTCATCTGATCTTCTTAGGCATGGTGGCGTTTGCCCCCTCTCAACCATCTAATCCTAAGCGAAGATAATATGTGAACTGTAACGCAAGGTGCTTTGTATCGATCGCCCTGGTGGACGTGTGACTTTATAGAACATGAAATAACCATATTCTGAACAAATCGATCAACACACGCATTGTAGTTCTCACCGCGAAACTTCCTTCCCCGACATTCTGTCCTGAGTTATCGGGAGGTCCGGGCTTATCTCAACGTCGAAGAACACCAAATAACATGTTATTTTTTAGGTCGTTTGCAACAGTTGTGATACTGACTCGCGTAGCGGTAGCCGTTAAAGGGAGTGGGAGTTTTCGCTCTTGAGCGTACTGGTGTCGGTCCAATGAAGATACGTATCTCTATGCAACATCACTTTTCAGAAATCCGACTCTATCCTCGATTAAAATAACGCTTATCCCGAGTCCTTACCGGTCTACGAGGCGTACATAGACACACTCTCCCCTGCTCTGTTGCTATGTCCTATTAAACCTATGAGATCTCTTCTGTCGTTTGTTGCGAAGTCTTTTTGTTCATAAATCATTTTCCTACGATTCTCCCATATCGCGGAATCCACATAATTTATATCATTGAACGTGAGAGGAAACATAGCTATAGGACTCTTGTAAAGACCTATGTTCTATGCTTACAAATATTTCTACCTCATACGTATATGTCTGCAGATTGTTAGTGTGTTATTGGGTTCTCAACTTGCTTCTTTTGTGGCAATAAACATGTTAGTTTTTGCCTTAGCTCTGATTAATTTATGTGTGCCTTATAAAGATGCCTCGATATAGCCCAATAGGAACGTATGTATTAGACTATAATGAGTGTGCTATTTGTTGCATATTTGTCATTACTCATGAATGCTTTCTTTAGTGCTATCAATTTTTTTCTTGTGCTTCTCATTAAGAGCACCAATCACAATTTTCTCTTCAATGCCTAGTGCCGCCTAAAGTATTCTTGGAGCGTAAACGATAGGCGCTGTCTGGGAGGCCGTTCTACCCTCCAATTATCTTCGTTATTTAATCGTATCTCATTTGTTCCCTGTTTTCAGTAAGTAAAAGCCATAAGCTATACTTTCTACTCATCATAATTTGAGCTGATCTTGTTGTTTAGTGATGTTTTATACTATTAGCTGTGTTTGTGGCCATGTCTTAACAGACCTGGTTATGGGATCTATGTGGTGTCGAAGGCTGTGTATTTGTGCTCTGATAATTGTCTAATCTTGTGACTTCGAAACAATTATCAAGAAGTCTATGTCTTCGCCTCTGACGATTACATCCTCTCAGTCCGTCTTATTGTACTGATGAAACAGAGAGCGATAGGGCATTGTACTTTCTTTTCCGAGCCATTCCTGCCAACCTAGTAATACATAAGATTATACTTTGATTATTTAGGTTTCGTTTCATCTCTCATAATCCTTACAGTTTTCTCGCTAGTTACAGAAAATTCAAACCCCTCGCAGATTGCTACAGACCCTGATTCTTTGTTCTTTCGAAATTCTTGTTTTCCCTCGTGTGTGTTTGCTGTACTCTTATGATGAGTCCTTAGGGCTCGTAAGTTAGCGCGCCGTTTGACTACATTTCGTTTGCATGCTTCCAATGTGGTGACACATATAAGTAAGTTTGTCATATACGATTTCAGAGTCCCTTCACCACCAAGTATTCTACTCAGACATGATTGTTCAAGTATTTTTAGCAAATATATCTGAATAAAAATATGCTTGCTGGTGTTATTTTTCCAGTTGAAGAAACTTCTTATGACTAAATCACGTGTCCAGCTTTGTAGTACGATTGTGTTCTATTAAGGTATTAATCTCTGCTTAGCTTGTTAGTTGCATTTCTTAATTGGGTTAGAAGATTTTATATTTGGAACAAGAGTACCAGAGCCCCATCTGAAGCAGCCATGCTCACTGGTTGAGCATATTAGCTCTCCGTCTGGGCAATAGGGCGTGTGGCAACTTGGTGATGTCCCAATCGACACCGCCAAGGTCCAACATATATCACACTGCGTATTCGGAACCCAAAGAGCGTCGTACCCAACATGGGGCCTTCGGGGATGTTTGCCCGGGAATGAATCCCATCTTTGTCTATATACCATACTTATCTCAAGAATCAACTTCTTTGTGACATAGACGGCATCTTACATATTATTATGTCTCCAGTCGTTCAAAACATTTTTGAAGTCCCCGTTCAAGCCGTAAACAGCACTAAACTCAAGTAAGTCATTCAGGCCGAGCTTGCTGACACACACTTATTGCAGTTATGGCTGTTTTCTTGCAGATCGTCGCTCCATCTGTTGATTGAGTTCAGTTGCAACTTCTGTCACGCTAGTAGCATCAAGAATAATACGCATGAGGATAATCCTCATATACAGAGTTCTCAGGTCATTGGTGTACTAACACTTCAACTACCCGTAAAAACAAAAAACAGGCTACATCGGCGCTATTTCTCTAAAGATTTACCAAACCACATACATGACAGCTTATATGTGATAGATTATTGACTGAGTGCAAGAGACTGAAGGAAATAATCCTAGAAGGGCAAATACTAATAATAAATTTATTTATACTTATATCATGATAAATGTTTATTATTCATGCTAGAATTGTATTAACCGAGAAACTTAGTACATGTGTGAATACATAGATAAACAGAGTGTCCCTAGTATGCCTCTACTTGACTAGCTCGTTAATCAAAGATGGTTAAGTTTCCTAGCCATAGACATGTGTTGTCATTTGATGAACGGGATCACATCATTAGATAATGATGTGATGGACAAGACCCATCCGTTAGCTTAGCACTTAATGATCATTAGTTTTATTGCTACTTGCTTTCTTCATGACTTATACATGTTCCTCATGACTATGAGATTATGCACACCCTCCAGGAGGAACACTTAGTGTCTATCGAAAGTATCTTGGCCCGACGCCCCATGAATTACGAATTCTATCTGTGCTGTCTTCACTTACGAATTTAGTTCAACAACCATAACGTAGTGCATTATAATGATTTGGCTACGGTACCGTGTTGTCTTCGAGTGCCCGATGAATTACGTTTTAAGTGCCGGACACTATTCATCTGAGCAGTCTAGATTGTGATCGGCTTCCGATTAGAAATACGTCGATTACCAAAAGCTATCACAAGCCCGTTTCGTACAGAGGAGAGGTATCTCTTCCGGCGCGGCCCTACCTCGCGATGCATCGATCACTTATTTCCGCGGCACTTCCGCATTCAATTTAATCGCGATCTGTAGATTATGGAGAAGCGAATAGATGCAATATGTTTTCAGGAAGAACTAACTTACTTACCTTGTTCAACCATTTAGCTCTAGAAGTGAAGGATTCAAAATAGGTGGAGATTTCTCTGAAAGAATCCTACCGGTGAGACGAGAATTGCAACGAATCGTAGGATATTAGAGAATAGGTGAACGAGATTGGCGGCCGCCATCTATTGCAAGTAATAAAACATCATACATGACATACCAAATGGATACAATCTGTTCCATGATTGTGTATAGCGGGTAGGAGATTGCACCTGAATATTAATGATGATTCAATTTCCAGAATTACTAATTTTACTGGATGGCCTCATGTGATACTCCATCTCTGCAAATTGCATCCCTCTAGTCCGTATCTTACTCCTATTGGCTATCACTGTGGTACACCCCAGAGAGAGACGAACTCTAACTCCTCTACTGAGCGTCGATCATTACAATCTACTACCTAAAGCTTTCTCTCCGGAACCGGTTTAGACGTGCCGCCTCGCCACAACAATAGCCGTTTCGATGTAACCAACGATATGTCGAGCAATACCTTAATAGAGTTAATTGTAGGCAATATTATCTCATCGACTGATACCCAGAATGTAATGGTTAATCGAGTTACCGGTATACCGAAAACCATACCAGGCCGGCTAATCTTGTCGGCAGATGTCACGAAATTCTCACTGAATAATACGAGACAAAATGCGACTGAAGTTAGGATCCACGTCTCAGTAACACTGCAGTCAAAACGTATATTTCCATACATGATTCGATATATTGATAGGACGCCTATTATTCAGACATCACAAAGGCTTCCAAGATGACTCCATCGCAGAAATATTGGTCAGTGTAGACGTCTAGTACCGGGAGTTACGGGAATTCACTAGGAGAAGTAATGGGACTTATTGGGCTTTAGTGGAGAAAGGGGAGAAGGGCCAAGAGGTGGTGCACGCCTCCCCCCTACCCAAACCGAATTGGACAAGGGGTGGGGGCGCGGCCCCCCTTTCCTTCTCCCTCTCCCTCTCTTTCCTTCTCTCCTACTTCGAATAGGAAAGAGGAGGGAAATCCTACTTGGACTGGGGAGTCCTAGTAGGATTCCCAACACCTGGCGCACCCCCTTAGGGCCAGCCACCTCTTCCCTCCCCTCCTTTATATACGTCGCCAGGGGGCAGCCCTTAGACACACAAGTTGATCATTGATCCCTTAGCCGTGTGCGGTGCCGCCCTCCACCATAATCCACCTCGATCATATTGTAGCGGTGCTTAGGCGAAGCCCTGTTCCGGTAGCATCATCATCACCGTCATCACGTCGTTGTGTTGATGAAGCTCTCCCTCGACACTAAGCTGGATCTAGAGTTCGTGGGACGTCACCGAGTTGAACATGTGCACGATCCGGAACTGCTGGCGCACCTTCTCCAGCGTACTAGGCAAATTTCGGCTACGACATGCCGGGTGAGAGTGGATATTTACGCTTACGCTCTAATTGTTCGATTAGTCATACACTCGCTACTAGACTAACGGTCATCACATGTGGGTATTTAGACTACACCTTTCTTGCAAACTCTGTCTGCTCATGCGATTCTACCATATACGAACATATCGCGTGTGCGTAGGTATAGTTTTTGTTAGAAGTTACTGAACACGATCCCCCAACCGAGTGCCATCCACAGTCACATGTCTATGACGCGATTGTTTGACGATGAAAGTTCTAGACACCCAACAGTGCGAGTCGGTAGAACCAGTCTCGCGTAAGCGTACGCATGTAATGTCGGTCCGGGCCGCTTCATCCAACAATACCGCCGAATCAAGAAACAACTAGTGACGGCAAGCAATATGTATATACCCACCCACAACTCCTTTGTGTTCTACTCGTGCATATAACATCTACGCATAGACCTGGCTGGATGCCACTGTTGGGGAACGCAGTAATTTCAAAAAAATTCCTACGCACACGCAAGATCTATCATGGTGATGCATAGCAACGAGAGGGGAAGAGTGTTGTCACGTACCCTCATAGACCGTAAGCAGGAAGCGTTATGACAACGCGGTTGATGTAGTCGTACGTCTTCACGATCCGACCGATCCTAGTACCGAAAGTACGACACCTCCGCGATCTGCACACGTTCGGCTCGGTGACGTCCCACGAACTCTGACTACACTAGGCAAACCATAGTCAAGTATTCAATGAAGTGAAAGCACAATGACTGATAGCAGCTAGGTAGTAAGGATCAGGTAGGAAGATATTATGAAGCCAATCAAAACAAGCAGACACTCAGTGAAGACAAAAGATAGTGCAATCATACAATGACTTCACAAGGACCAACAGTAAGTAAAGGGGAGGGAAGGATGAAGCCAGTGACTCGTTGAAGACAATGATTTGTTGGACCAGTTCCAGTTGCTGTGACAACTGTACGTCTGGTTAGGGCCGCTAGGTATTTAAACCTGAGGACACACAGTCCCGGACACGCAGCTCAGGACACCCAGTCCTCACCGTATTCCCCTTGAGCTAAGGTCATACAGACCTCGCCCAATCACTCTGGTAAGTCTTCAAAGTAGACTCCCAAATCTTCACAGACTTCATTCACCGGCGATCCACAATGACTCTTGGATGCTCAGAACGCGACGCCTAACCGGCTGGAGGATTCACAGTCCTCAAGTGTAATAAGTCTTCAGATCACACAGACAGGAAGACTTAAGTGATGCCTAACACTCTTTGGCTCTGGGTGGTTAGGGCTTTATCCTCGCAAGGAATTCTCTTTCTAGGCAACCCGACCTGATTTGTTCGAAATGACCCTGGGTCACTAAGGAACTAACACGTGTTCCAACGGTCAGATTTCAAACACACACGGCAACTTTACTTGGGCTACAAGCAAAGCTGACTTGTCCGACTCTGGACAAGATTTGCTCTCATAGTCTTCACTCGAAGACATAGGTTTTGGTTAAGCATCACTTCAGTCATTCTGACTGTTTCTCTTGGACCCCACTTAACAGTACGATGGTTCCTATGACTCAATAAAGAAGAAAAAGAACTACGAAAGATCTGAGTCTTCGAGCTCCATAGGCTTCATGCGATGTTTTCTCTTGTCATAGTCTTCAATGTGAATATCTTCACATACCACCTTTGACATCAATGTCTTCATACATTTTTAGGGATCATCTCTGGTAGGAAAACTGAATCAATGAGGGACTTCTACCTATGTTATCCTGCAATTCTCACAAACACATTAGTCCCTCAACTAGGTTTATCGTCAATACTCCAAAACCAATTAGGGATGGCACTAGATGCACTTACAACACCGTGAGCTGGCAGGGGAGGCTATGCCAACCGGCCCCAATAAGGTAGAAAAAGAGCCTGTTTATTACTCCATGCTACTTTATCTATATTCTTTTACCTCTTAAAAAAATCTATATCTTGTTTTTGCCAAAATACTTGACTTTATCTATATCTATTATATTGTATACTTACTAATAATACAACGTTCACTTAGAGGTGGATAGCAAGGCTGTGGCGATGATGCTCAAAGGTTGGCAGGGTTAGAAAATCCAGACAAGTTTCCTAATGCTTTTTTTAAGAAATGAAGTGGCTTATTGATCCTAAAAATGAAGTGCAGCTCTCGAGGAAGCCGCTGATCGATCAGGCTCTGCTCCTTAGCATGTCCAATTGGCCGCAGGTCGTGTCCTGAAATGCTGAGGTACATTGAAATACATACTGCTTTCGGCGCTCGACAAAACCATTGTAGTTGAAATTCTAATGCAAGGCCTGCTTCCTGCTGCGCAGGGGATTTTGCTATGTCCATGTTGAGTTGTCGGTGAAGCTAAGAATGTTAATGAAAAAAATAAATAGATTTTATTTTAAACAAGGAACGTGGGGAGCCAAAACACTATTTTAGTACAATATTTTTAACATAAAAAATATCCAAATAGATCACTTCCGTTGAATGTGAATGTTCATCCACACGAAGAAGCCCAAAAATATAATAATTGCTGCGAAGGTATGCTATCTCTCTCCGAATTTTGTTAGCGGTATTGGCTAAACTTTATCAAGTTTCTAATTTCTTTTAAGGATGAGTTCCTAAAAAAATCATAGAAGAAAATATGTTGATGTAGATAAAGAAATATTCTATAAGATTAGCATGTCCTATTTCAATAATTTTGGATCTTAAAAAAATTGACTAAAATTTGCATGAACAACGAATGTATTTTTACACATATTATTTTAAATGAACTTGAAAATAAACTATTTTTCCCCGTTGCAACGCACGGGCATTTGTGCTAGTCCTACAGAACTAAATAGGTGACACACACACTCGACTACGCACCGAACGATACTGAGCAGTAAATCGCCTACGGCGTCCCTCCTATCTCGCACATCCTGCCAGTGTGCCTTCTCTTGGTACAGTAATTTCGATTTGACAGCCAATCCGATCACGTTTTTTGCCTACACACCATCGTAGTGCTGCTTTGAACCATATCTAACCTACTTGTACGCAGGGGGCATAAGTCAGAGCGAAACAAGAATCACCAGAAGCGCCACGATACCGAGACTTGCACGGGCAACCACCCTGCCCGCAGCGTCCCCGGTGTCGTCGCTGCTCTTGTCATCATCATCATCTGCCGGCGCATCCGCCGCCGGGCCGTCCGCATCGGGCCCATCCGTCGCCGGGCCGTCCGCGTCGGGCCCATCCGCGTCGGCAGGTGCGTTAGCGCTAGAATCGTCGTCGGACGGGGCAGGAGCAGGGGTGGGGGCTCCCTCCGTCTTTGGCTTCTTGCTCTTGGACGGCGCCGGTGCTGGCGCAGGAATCTTAGTAAGGGCAGGCGCCGGAGCGCGAGCTCTGCTGTTGTCGACGGAGCCGATGCTGGGCGGCACGATGGCAGAGCTGACCTCCAGCACGGAGATGTTGTAGGGGCGGGACATGACGGGCTTCACCATCTGGGACGTCAATGGGGCGCCGGGCTCGGCGGAGCCGAACATCATGACGCCGTCGGCGGCGCGCCTGGTGTAGTTGATAAAGCCCATCCGGTTGGTGGCCTGGCCGGTAGACTGGAAGAGCGTCGTGAGCACGGCCGAGCGGTTCTTCATGCTGCCCAGCTTCTCCGCGTCGTAGTAGTCCAGGACCACGTGCACGGCGAGCACCTTCCGCTGGACGTCCGAGGGGAGCGAGGTGATGGCGCCCATCCCTCCATTGTTGACTGCCAGCACCGTAATAGTCTGCCGGCGGTTGATCTCGTCCGCGAGCTTCGTCTGACTGAGGAGGCCGTTGAACGTGGAGAAGTCGGGAAACTCGCCAAGGATTCTGGTGATGTTGAAGGCTGCCGCCGGTGACGCCAGTGCGAGGAGTAGAAGCACCGCTGCGGCAAAGGAGGCGATCGGAGCCATGGTGGTGCAATTTGCTTCGCCGGAGATTGAGCGGCTTGTCGCTGGTTAAGGAAGACAATTGTCATTCAGGTGTGGTTAGGATGCTAAACTTGGACGTCCATGGCTGGACACGGCGATCCTAAACTTAGACGTCAATGGCTGGACATGGTGATGCTAAACCTGGACATCTGCATCTGCATGGTTTGTGGTGACAGTCTGTCTGCGATGCTCAACCATTGCAACGGGTGCTCAGATCCGATCACTGTGTGTTGATTTTCGATTCAGAATTCATGTGTTCTCGACGGTGCCCATGGTGCTCTGGCAGAGAAGCTCGACCCAGGCTGGCCTTATGCGAGCGAGCAGATACACCTAACAAGGTTGACATGCCACATCTATGATCATCTTTATTTACAGGAGTCCAAAGGGTCCAGCTTATCTTTTTCTTCTTGCTCTCTTTTTTCGTTCCTTTGATTTTTACTAGTTCAAAAATGGAGCTCCGTTTCAAAATAGTGCCCCCCTTTCCTTCATGAAAACAATCACAGTTCATCTGTCCATTTGTTGAAAGGCCATGTCAAGAATAAACTCTGACAGCACCCTGTATAACATACATCCTCTTTATTTTCAGTTAGCGCTCGCAACTAAGCTACAGTATACCTGTGGTATGCATGACTTTACATGTCAACTCCGAAACTAACACCACGATTTTATATGCACTAACCTATCAATAAACTGTCAAATGATTCGGTTCATCAACCATGCCAAAACATCTGGAAATAAAGAAAAATCCCTGCAAAAAGGATAAAAGATGATGTCAGAGTCAATGTTGTGACTTTTCTGAGAGCACTCTCAAAGCAGCACTACATACTGGCGTGGTTTGCTTGAGTCAATTTTGTGACTTGTTAATGACGTCTTTTCTGGTATAGTGAATACCCAACAAGAGCAGACAGTAGTATAGTCCATAAAACCTGCAGAAGAACAAATATTAGTTAAATATAGATTATCTATTCAATTATTCAAATATGCTTATAATGTAAATTGAATTAAACTGATGTCAACAAAGTTAATGGATCTAAAAGCTAACAGATGCATAACAATCACCATATTTATTGTATTCCATCTCTCAAGCCTCTTTATTCTGGATTGCAAATCATCAAGCACACCATCTGTTGAAGAATTTTCTCTTATAGGTGAAGATAAATCAGAATTGAAGCTCCCTCCCTGCATTAGGGGGTATTTTAATATATAAGAATAGAAAGAGTTGAGCATAAATTGAGAAAAAAAAACAGCAGCCACAAAACCTGATTACTTTGATATTAAATCGTCATTTGATTTTAAATCCAATTTACAACTAATCTACTATGTACAGTATTAATTATTTCAAGTCTGATGAAATTGTTCATGATACCAGCTGATCAGCCAAACCAACACTTTCTTTGCGGGAATTCCAGGAGCTACATGATCTATGATTAGGGGCGTTCAAGTGCGATTTTCCCAAGCCGTTCAAACCGACAAAATATAACTAAATCACACATGCATCTGAAAATACAAAATTACTACTCATGCTTCAACAACGGTTTAGCCAACCCACTGGGAACAGTGATGAACACCACTATTAAAACCATTATAATTCTCGATTATAAAAGCATTATCAGGGTGATGCAGTGAACTGTCAATTTGATGACGTTCAGGAAGTGGCAGAGCAAGGAATTCTTGGGACCCGAGCAAAGTCCAACACATATGCAGAAAATAAAAACATCCTGAGGAATTTGATGTTCAAGAGGGCAAACGTGATGCTGCCATGCTGGTAAATTCAAGCAGAAACTGCAGGCTACCAGATACTGGAACAATGTCCTTTCTCTATATGATCCAAATTACCACAAAAAATACCTACGCTTCCACAGAAGACAATTCAAGTACCAAGCTTTTCTACGATAGAGTATGAAACAAGCAAACAAGATTTGTTGCAATGCAATCTGCTCCACTGCTGGCCTGCACCCTGTTGGCATTCAAGCCTACCAATGGGGGTGGACAATTGGGAGTTAGGTATTTCTCTTTTCTTCTTGTCCGTTTTCAGACAAAAGTAACTGGCAGATATGATGCTACATAGATTTAAACCACGAAGTGCACGTGCTAAGCAATCTAACTGTCAGCCATAAGGTAAAGGTCGCTCACAATCATATCTTCATATCTCCTGTGCCAACAAGTTTAACCAGAATTTATATTCATTAGTCTACAAGTCATTCTCATGTGACTTGAAAACAGAAGTTAACAAATCATCCATGGAACACTAATAATGTAATATTGGAGATTAAAGATACAAGTAGGTACTGATGCTTTGGTTTACCTTGAAAAATAGCTATCAAGACAGGTTCCTCAAAAAGATGTAACAGGAATATAATGTACAAATAAGATGCAAAGTGTTGTCTTCCAAGTTAACATACTTGTGACTGGATGAACTCAACTAGTTCCTGTAGCCTAGCAGCTTGTTGGTTATGAATACCAGCAGTAACATTATCATCCACTGGTAAACTCTCCAGAATAATTTGAAGATAGCTCTGCAAAGCACCAATAAAACCATGAAAAATATACGCAGAATGTACATATACGATTAAGATGAACTAGCTAAAGATTTTTAAGACCTTTGTTGTATATGAACCATCTAGGCTGAGAGAAGAGGCAGCAGATGAAACTATCTCCTTATTTGTTCCTTTAATTTGAATATATGGGTTTGTCACGCCTTGTAAATGGTCAACTTCTATAAGAATCTTCATTTGAATAAGATAATGTGTTAGTAGATAGCTCTTGCAGAGCCAATGATGATTAAGGCAGAAAGAATGAATCTATTGTCACAGGCATTGTTGATAAAAATTGCAGAAATCAAAATTGGTGTGGAGAAAAAGGTAAATGGTAACACAATGCGCAAATCAGTCCTAAATCAGATAAATGTGAGGAACGAGCTAAATCATACTTTTTTTCCAAATTGTATGCAATTGGAATCGTCATGTTCAGAAAAGCACTGTCACAGGGAGTGCCAGCATGGTATATGACCTTAAATATGAATCAGTATAACTACCAGTTCAGAAAAGCACTGTCGCATCGTTCTTTCATAGACAATGCACGTATCGGCGCCAAAAGAACAGGATCCACAGCATCCTTGTCGGCGAGGACGTGATCACCGACCCCTCGGAGATGGCTGCCGCGGCCTATGCTCACTTCAACGCGCTCCTGGGCTCAGAGGCGCCCCGAGACTGCGCCCTCGACCTCTCGGAGCTCATCACTCCCACCAGCCTGGAGGACCTGGACGCCCCCTTCGACGCTGAGGAGATCTGGCAGGCGGTTAAACGGCTCCCCGCGCGCAAAGTCCCTTGCCCCGACGGCTTCACGGCCGAATTCCTACGCGCGTGCTGGCCCATCGTCCGGCAGGATTTCGTCAACGTCTTCAGCCAGCTTTACGCGTTGCGAGGCCGCGGCTTCAGCTGCCTTAACCAGGCGCTGCTCACCCTGCTCCCCAAGCGCGCGGACGCCCATGCCCTCGGTGACTTCAGGCCCATAAGCCACATCCACTTGGTCGCCAAGATTTTCGCCAAAGTACTGTCGCTGCGCCTTGCGCCCAAGCTCAACTCCCTCGTCCGCACAAGCCAGAACGCCTTCATCCCAGGATGCAGCCTACACAACAATTTCATTCTCGTGTTCCAGTCTGCCCGTCTGCTACATCAGCTTGGCGCCCCACGCGTACTTCTGAAGCTGGACCTGGCACGCGCCTTTGACTCGGTCAGGTGGCCATTCCTGTTCGATGCCCTTCGCCGATACGGCTTTGGCACCAGGTTCCTAGATTGGCTGGCCATCTTGTTCTCGGCAAGCACCAGGGTGCTCGTCGACGGAGAACCAGGCGCAGTAATTTGGCATAGATGTGGATATGAGGATACACAGCTTTATGGGGACATTTTTAGTTTAATGGGAACCAGGCCCAGAAATTTAGGGGCTGTTTGGTTTTAGGACTAGCATTGCCATACTTTGCCACACATTTTGGCCAAACTTGCCTAAGGTTAGTTCATCAAAATGAGGGATCCGGCTTGCCTGCTCCCTCGCCATGCTCCCATCCGTGCTCCCACTCCATCCTACGGCTGTCCTTTTCTCCTTTTTTTTCTAATCTAATCATCTCCCCCCCTGATTTTAAGGGGGTGGGGCCGGGCCTTATTTTGTTCCAATTAAATCATGCCACGTATGCGGGAGCACGGATGGGAGCACGCTGGGGGAGCAGGCAAGTCTCGTCCCAAAATGAGAGCCACAAGTTGGCAAGCCTAAGGGAATCTTGCCACACTTTTTGTGTGTATGCTATGTGGGGCTCAAGTGTGGCTTGCCTAAGGTGTGGCTTGAACCAAACACTCACCTAAGTTGGTCAAACTTGCCTAACCTTAGGTGTGGCAATCTTTGGCAAAGTTAGTCACAAACCAAACAGCCCATTATACTCCAATTCTTAGTTTAATATGAGGATACATAGCTTTATGGGGACATTTTTAGCAAGTAGGATGTTCCGACTGAGAACACTGCAGTTACATCTGTGAGAAATCTTTTTCAGGTCACAATACTAAACTACCACATTAAAAAAATACCCTATTCAGCATATTTCAAATCATGTGTAAGTGTTAACTCAATGCTAAAAATGTGTTCAATGTGTCTGTCCTTAACTATAGACCACTTAACTATACATCAACGGCTCAAACATGGTGATTATTGCACCACAGGTTGCCCATTGACGAACAGCACTAGCCGTTCATAAGAAATGCACACCTTTTGAGTTATAAGAAAACTCCTAGGTATACAATGTTATAATATGAGAGATGCATTCCAAAAGGCTGTTGGCTCTGCAGTGACATCGCGTGAGAAATATGTTGTAGAAAGCCCCAGGGTTCAGAATGTCAATGTGGACATCTTTCTGCCAACTTGCTAATGGCGTTCTAGGCAAATACGCCTTCAATGTGGTACAATTGCTATCCCCTTTGGTCCTTAACCACAACTCAGCAATAGTCATAAGCTTATAGAAGAACCATCAACCAGAGATCATGGAGCATGCATATTCCAGTAAATTTCTTTCCAAGAAAGGAAAATGAGTATAACTCTGAAGGAAAATAATAACCTTTCCATCTTGGTAAATCACGGCAGAAGCTTCAATGTATGCAACAGCTTGGTAGCTACAAAGTGGGAAGCAAAATAATAAATCATACTACTTCACTTCCCAAAGAGCTGGAAATAATTTAGCATGCAGATAGTAAGCTTTTGGTGTATCAACTGAGAATTTAACTGCCTAGAATCACATTTTCGTGAGTGATCACACAGCAGAAGTTTTAGATTTCTAGATATGTTGCCACAACATTCTTTTACCAACTAATATCTCCTAAAATTTCCAGCAACCATGCAACAGATCAGTTCCCGACTGATCAACTACTGAACTGTTATGAACGGAGTTTGTTGTATTGCACAGCACAAAGGAACAAAGATGTAGTCAATGCTACAATGACTCATGACTACTACCTACTCCCTCTGTCCCATAATATAAGAGCGTTTTTGACACTAGGCATTTTTGACACTAGTCAAGAAAAAAAACATAATACTATTAACATCCCTCCTCAAAAAACAACACTAACTATTGCAGATCTACAAACTACCAAGCCGGCGGCATAAGGACCACTGGACGGATCATCCTCATGTTGGATACTGGAGCATATTTCAAGAAGATAGGAAAATGCACTTGGTTACAAAATTAATGAGGATAAAATTGTACAGTGGGTCCCTAAACTACACATAGATCTTGATGCATCAAAAGTCACAACTCAGGCCACTTTTGAACAATGTTCTGCTTTTGTTATTTGCATGCATTTAGCTATATGTTTGAATGATGTGGTTGAAGGGTCACACATAGATCTTGATGCATCAAAAGTCACAACTCAGGCCACTTTTGAACAATGTTCTGCTTTTGTTATTTGCATGCATTTAGCTATATGTTTGAATGATGTGGTTGAAGGGTCACACATAGATCTTGATGCATCAAAAGTCACAACTCAGGCCACTTTTGAACAATGTTCTGCTTTTGTTATTTGCATGCATTTAGCTATATGTTTGAATGATGTGGTTGAAGGGTCACACATAGATCTTGATGCATCAAAAGTCACAACTCAGGCCACTTTTGAACAATGTTCTGCTTTTGTTATTTGCATGCATTTAGCTATATGTTTGAATGATGTGGTTGAAGGGTCTAGTGATGGCAAGTCGATGTGGAATTTTAGAGGGAAGAGGTCATATTGTCGTTATATGATATAGCATCTTATTACTAATCCATCTGTAACATTAGTTATACTAGAAATGGTCCCACTGGCCCACTAGACAAGTATAGGAACTTTCCAAGACAATCTGCTCAAGTATCACATGGACTACACGAATTTCTTATGAAAGTATGACAGGTGAAGGAAAATGCCATACAACACACAACGTACCCAAGCTTAAGCAGTCCTGCCACAGTACTGGCACTAATATCAAAATCAACCTTTGGCTGGATAATAAAATTCCCTTCCCTTATAGGCTGGATAAATAGAAGAGATGAGATGGTAACATGCCATTGAACTGAGTCAATAAAACAGAACGAAAAATGGAAATGTGGAAGGTACACAAACCTCTCGTATTAACACTGCAAATCTTCCTTCACATATTCTGACCCTAATACACTCACCTTCTGTCAGCTGTCCATTTGATGGTATGCCAGGAAGCCTTAAGTACACATCAGTAAAATTCTGGACAGAGCTGCAGACCTTACTGGCATCAAGCACTTTTAGTATGTCTTGGTAGGATACCTATTTTTAAAATAAATAAAAGGGAAAAAAAACTCAAACCAATGGAAACATGAAGAGTGACAAATAGAGCTACATAACTTACCTGTTTTGTGCTTTTTAATACAAAAGGCGAGCTTTCAGGAGAAAGCACAGGATCAAAATCATTTTGAATCTTAAGCTGCAAAGTACATAAAGAAGAAATATTTCATGAGTCCAGACCACCTTCACATATGGCATAAATCAAATAAGTTAACACTCATGTCTCTTGTACCAACATGAGCATCGACAAGATGTGGTTCTATGTATTGCTGAAACAGTGGAAACACGGTGGTCATAATTTCATTCTGGGAAATAGAAAAGCCAGCACGATTCTTGTCTCTCTGTATTCTTGCAATAAGATGAGAATGAACTCCCCCAACCTAGTACAGGGAATATAGTTAATCTCCAGATATAAATATAATGAAGTAGCAGATAATGCGACTAGGCCAACAATTCTTCAATATTTAAAACACGGAGTCTTACAACTGCAATCCACAAATCCAGTGATTTCCTTATGGCAGGATGCAAAGTATAGACACCTTCAAAGATTACCTGGTAGTCGAAAAATGCAAGGCAAGAAACAATTTAGGCTAAGCTGTAATGTGTACAAATCTAAGGGCATGAACAAATAATGTTGGGCTGGAAGTCTGAAACATAGCACTACAGTGATTTTTTATCATCTAATGTGATTTTTATCTGTGGAAAAGCATTGGGATCTTAACAAGTACCAAGCTACAGAGACAGTTATTAAGAAATAAGGACTGGAAAAATTGCTCCCTGCTGAACTCATTATTCACCAAGGTGGCAAGGCGCTCCCTGCTGAGCAAAATGAACCATAACAAAAGGTACTCAAATGAACTACAGAAGTGTTAGATGAGTTAGTTTACCACTCCACATTCCTCGGACACTTGGAACTCCTTGAATCCATTTCTTTTGAACTTCTCAAAGTCAAAGCAAGGGACTTTTGCTTTATGAGTATTTCTAATCTCCTTAATATTCTGCAGTGCAAAGAAAGGATTCATTTAACAGGCAGGAAGGGAGAACATACTACATACTTACTCAAACCATGTGTACAAAGAATCTAAACTGCATAAGTCAAAAAACAAAATGCCGGAACGGCAGCAAACAGAATGATGTGATCCTTGATACCTATGTTGACTAAAAGAACATTGTTTTCTCCCTTTTGCTACGAACACCGCCAAAACAATGAAGTTCATTGTATTTGTACGAAGGAGCCTGACAATAGGCACAAAAATCTGATGAAGATCACATAGCAATGGCCCAATTTGAAATGAAAGGGGGCAGACCCCAGACATCTGAGTGAAGAATATACAAAGAGGGGAGTAGAAACATTGTGCCTGGAAAGGCAGGGGAGTTGTGCCTGCTCACCAAGTTTGCAGGTCGTAGCCAGACACAAGACGTGATCCACACAGGTGACCAAAACGTTTGTGCCAGTGAGCAAAGCTTCACATGGTGGTGGTATCAAAAGCAGTGACAGTGTGCAAGGAAGAAGCAATGGTATGCGATGTACCGGAAGCAAAAGAATGTGAAGTCAGTCAATGATGTAGTGTTATCACGGATCTCAACAGCAGCGACCACCAACCACTACCAACTAGTGCTGCTGTTTGACAGAAGAAAGCAGGAGCTGCCAAACCAAGATCAGAAAGATGGTCAATAGAGATAAGCTGCATAGCAAGCTGAGGAATATGGGAAACATCACAGGTATAGAAATGAGGCAAAAGAGTTCTGGTAGGTGCAGGCATCGATTGTACGATCACATGTCTGAAAAGACAAGTAAATAGCTAGAAGATCGTTATGACCCAGAGAAGTGTCGTGCCATCCAGGAGGAGGCACCATGATCCAAAATACAGTAAGTCTTATGACTCGATGAGGACAAGTGAGCAAAGATGGTGGAGCAAGTACTGGAGCGGGAGACAATACACATTACCTAATACCGTCGGTAGTGTTACAGCAAGAGCCATTGTGGTAGTTGATAACAGTTGCCAAGTATGCCCTGTAGAGAGGCAATGGCGGCATTCCTCAAGCAGGTGAAGCCATAGCAACCCTCAAATGGACCCACAACAACAATGCCAGCATCACCTAAACCAGACCAACTGGTGGCGATCACCAATCTGCTAAGTGCTGCCCAAGGCAGGAGAAGAGCCGAGACAGAGCTGACGTTAGAGTAGCCCCAGTGGCAGTGGCATGACTTGCAGAGGACCCGGTGGCCAATTGGTATTACCAGCACAATGTAGAGGAAGACATCTGATCTTGGTAGATATACAGGGATGGGAAAAATAACCATTAAACCGAAACCAAGTTTGCTGTTGATTCGGTTTTCGGTTTTGCATTTATGATGAAGCAAATTTATTTCACTTAATTTGGTTTTTGGGTCTTGGAAACGAACTTCGCTGATCCAACCAACATAGCTGCAACAGCTTTACTGCCGAACCTACTAAAAGGCTACTACTGGGCAGCCCAATAGCCATCAATCAGCATTTTGCTAGCCTAAGCCCATTGCCCTCCTAAAGTTGTATGCCCATCAGTCTGAGACACTCATCGTGCCGCCACCAAGCTTCTGAGTCCTGACATACCCCAAAGTCCCACACCTTAGCAACACCGCTCCACTCTAGTTGGCCACGCTCCAGCTGGCGGTGGCATCCCCCCCTTGTTCCCCATGCAGCCACACTAGTCACAAAGCCACCCAGTGCTGCACCTCGGTGGGTAAATGAGCATGGTAGTGCCGTCGGGAGCATCACAGATAACATCAACAAGGATGAAGGCGGTCACTCCACGGAGGCATGGTCTTGGACGTGATATTTTTCGCAACCTTAGTGGCAAGGACGGCTGATCTGATATTGTTCGGTTGACCAGTAAACTGAACCAACAAACCAAGAAAAGGATCGGCCTTTCTGTTTTCGGAGTCTCTGATTTTGGCAGCTATTTCTGTTGGAATTTGCTGAAAATATATTAGAATAGACCAAATTAACCTGACTAAATTTCAGTTTAAACCGAATGGTGAATGCCCACCCCTGGGTGGATGCCCCATGGTGGCAGCACGAACAAGTTCCAAGGAAGCGGCGACCAGATTTGATATCACAACTACGGCAGCCTGTGTAAAGGCGGCATAGGCTATATTAGGGGCAACAGGCTGGGATAGAGCTAGAGATGATTCCAAAGGAGCGACCACTTGAACCACCAGTTGAGGCAGTCAGACCTGTGTTTGGGGCAGCAGTCATGGTGCGGCTGGGCACGAGCTCCGTTCAGTTTTGTAGGCAACAAATCTGGTAAATCTGCTGATTACGACAAATTAACGGAATCCCAGCTCTTCAACTAAGTTTGCATGGCCGGAAATTTGGAAGCATGTTAAGAAATTTCAGATTAAGCAATCGTATATCTTCTGGCACAGGAACTCGAAATTCACTTGACAATACACAAAAAGTGGTGTTTTTGACAAAATTGACTCTTGTGGAAATATCGGTAAAAAGTGACCGTAGTCCAAAACTTTTAACCAAATCCAACCCTCTTGCTCAGCACCAACCATTCCGATGATGGTCTTGGCTAGGTCAGCACTATACATCTTGCCATTGAGAAAAACTTGGCTTTTTTGTGATCCAAAAGTCGTTTTGTAGGCCAGAGGCACTGTCACCATTCACACTGGAGCTGCGCAGGTAGTGAGCAAATCATGCAGCAGAAATGCATGGCGAATTAAAAAAGAATACTGACTCAAGGCAGGAGTGCAGCTCCCGAGCAGAAACAATCGTGCGGGGCAAAGCATGGCGAATAAAGAAGGTAATGCTAACTCAGGGTAGCAGAATAGGGAGCCACGTTTCAGCAGGTACATCAAAATATGTAAAGCTGCTGCCTGCATGGTAGTACTAGTACTAGGGGGACAGGAACAAGTCAACAATAGTCACAGCCTAGTGATAAATAGTAGGAAATGCCTTTTTGTGTTGCTCACTTGCTTTGCTCTGCATGCTTGCTCTCACTACCTGTTCAGCGCCAAAGAGAATGGCGCTGAGCACTCAAAGCTTAGCTCCGGCAACCGTGACGCTGACATGCGTATCATCGTTTGGCTCGCAAAAATTGCTAGGTTTTTCTCAGCACCGAGAAGCATGGTGCTGACCTAGCAAGGTTGAGAGCCAGGGTGGCTGGCGCTGAGCAAAAGAGTCAGATTTGGTTAAAGTTTCAGACTAGGGTCATTTTTGGCTGGAACTTTCAATAGAGGGTCAATTTTGTCAATTCGCACCCAAAAAATCTGTGGATTTAATTAATGAAAATGGCATCACCTTAGTCAGCAAGGCAATATCCAATGAGCTATACTCGTCATATTTATAGTCCCTCACTTGCTCAGGCTTGTAATAGCTTTCCAAGCTTATAACTTCACAACCAATTATATTGGCCATCTTCTGAGCTAAACTTGTTTTTCCCGATCCACTAGGACCACCTACAAATAAGGGCAGGTAAATATTGACAACTTAAACACCTAGAGAAGAAACTTTCAATGAGAGGGAGAGAAACATAGATCTTTGCTATAAAGTTCTACTCCCTCCGTCCCATAATATATGAGCGTTTTTTACACTAGGGTATTGTCAAAAACCCTCTTATATTATGGGACGGAGGGTAAACTAGTCATAAACCGGTGCAGTCCCACAGGCTAAAATAAAGAGTAACTTTCTTTAAGGCTATTATTTTCAATTACACTAAACTAAGATTATTACTCCCTCCGTCCGAGAATACTTGTCCTCGAAATGGATGTATCTAGACTTACTTGTCCTAGAAATGGATGAAATGGATGTATCTATAACTAAAATAAGTCTAGATACATCCATTTCGAGGACAAGTATTTTCGGACGGAGGGAGTATTAATTTGCATTTGTTTTCCACCTTGATTGATTTGGTTATTACCAAATAAATACATATTGAATTTATTTTGACTGGTACGATTTACAAATTGTGATGTGAATTCTGACCTTCTAACTGTTATCTAATTCCTTTTAACTCATCTTTTGACAGGTATAGTAGTTAGATTTAGTAAATAGAAAGGCTGCCTCTGTTTAGCAGACAGTTTTTCCAGTACACATATATGTTTATTCGATTACCAGAAAGGTACAAGCAGCCAGTACTGGTATTAAAACACAAGCAAGAAGAGACACTTGAACACCAGTTATTCCTAAAAGAAAAACTGTACAGGCATGGACTGTAATGCGCCGGGAATCCAGCACAGTTGACATGACTTGTAAGCAAATGGCATAACTATCACATGTTGTTTTCTTAAAAACTATAAGTAGAATTTCCCGTATTGCAGTAGTCATGCAGTACAGTACGTGTAAAAGATATCGATTCAATTAGAATTAGGTGAAACTTGGGGGTAACTTAGGTTTCAAAAACACTTGAGTGATGGTGACACCATAAAGTGAACACGGAAATGTGAAATTGCTACCAAGAATATCTGAGGCAAAGGGCTTAACATTTTGAGTTGTGCCAGCAAAGTGGTATGGGTAAAGTACTTGTCAACAATCCTAAAGGAGATACTTGGCCTATAAATTTTACTTAAAATACTACATCAGTCCGCTAGATAAGGTAAGGCCAAAAGGGACATCCATTACCAATCCCAACAATGACAGGAAATCCTTTGGTCTCCAACACTGCCTGAAAGACAACGATTAATGGAACATTCTTAGATCTGCGTATGCATAAACTACTGCCCGAAAAAATATGTGTGGTACCTTACCTGAATTGCTTGAACTGATAGAAGAAGACCCCTATCTAAGTCATAAGAATCTGGCAGGGGTGCTAGCTGGATGTTACCTCTTGAAGAAGAATCTGAGAACGCGTTAGAGATAATCATGAGACATTGTACAGAGGAAAGCCCTGGAGTTGGTGCTCCAACGAGAAGAAACGGAAAAACAGGCTTCTCCTTTTTCATATAGATAACGTGTGGAAAAATGCATCACAGATTTCTGGTCTGAAGTGAAAAGTTGAAAACCTGGAATAAACTGCCATTTTCCCAGAGAAGGTTCCTGGTCAAACTTTTTGGGTGGAGACCTAGTCCATGGTTGCACAAAGTCATCAAGATTTGCAACTCTATCGGTAAGAACACGAATTGGTTTAGGCACAGCAATTTTCTTTTCTTGACTGTCAGTCAGTAGTGTGCTGGAGACTGGTGGGGGTGTATTAACTCGTGGAACTCCTAAAAACAAACAAGATACATATTAGCAGACAGCTTTGACTGGAAACACAAAATAGTTAAACAAGACTTCTACCTTTGCTCTCCAGGATCATTTCCAGGTAGGACTTTGTTATCCACGGACCCTTTATGCCTAGATTGGAAGCTTCTGCTGCAACAATCTAAATTATGCAAGTAAGTAACATTTTCCAAATGCATCTGAAGTTCAATAATAACGAACATCAAAAGACACCTAAAGGTTCTAACATGTAGGACTTGGAAGGAAATTCGAATAATTTAGAATTCAAAAGCACCCCACCTTCACTTTAAAAGCAATAATAAAGCAACTTGAAGGAAATTTGAATAATTTAGAATTAAAAAGCACCCTTCCTTCATTTGAAAAGCAATAATAAAGCACTGTTAAAGCGCTAATCTTATCAATTGAGAACATAATTAGAAAGACACCTAAAGGTTCTAACATGTAGGACTTGAAGGAAATTCAAATAATTAAGAATGCAAAAGCACCCTTCCTTCACTAGAAAAGCAATAATAAAGCACTGTTAAAGCACTAAGCTTATCAATTGAGAACATAATTAGAAATTACAGCCATCTACAAGTTCAAAACAGCCTTATAGCTCAACTAGAAGGGGGGGAATCGTAGAACTTCAGCTCCATGGACAATTACAGTTTCGTGACGTTACATGTATGACCCTGTTGTAAAAGGTTTGATGTACAAATACCTTGTACTTGTAACCTAGGGCCTCATGGTAGTACAAGTTGCTATTCCTTCTAACATGGTAACGAGAGCCAATTAAGGCCTCGGCCTCTTAGATCATTTTTTTAGCCGCTCTCACGATCGATCTCTTCTGTGACCCCATCTACTACCACCAACAGACCGTCGCCTCCTCTGCCTTGCACATTTCTGGAGGACTCGCTTAGCATTCCTAGCTCTTGCTGATGCATGACACATACCCGTCGCTAGGATCACCACTCATCCTTGACTCTACTGCTGCTGCCGCCATTTTTGCTTAGATCAGCCAACCATGGCGATTCAAATTCGTAGGAAGGGATTCTTAATACGAACCCTGCCCTAATACGACTACTAAACATACAAGTGACATATTCAACTTGGTCTAGGATTACTCCGGACGTATAGCTGGACTCAGGATGGGTGCACCTTAGCTGAACTCAATTCGGCTTGCACTGGAGGAAAATCGGGCGGTGTCGTAATAGTTTCCCCTGAACGAATCCACCGCATCATTGATGATGCAGGAGGATGTAGTATACAACTCAGTCATATAAATATATGGTATGTTCCAGATAAGAGGAGATTGGATCCATTGATCATTTAAAGGACCAAAATTGTTACAAGCCAGAAGCAAACAAACATCAGGCTTTTCTAGGGTGTCCACAAGCATGTACTGCAGGAGTCAAGGTTCCAGTTTTAGCACAAGAACTTTCAAAATTATTTAGAGTACCAGGATGAGGATATAGGCATGCAAGTACCAGAGATGACAGAGACTAGTTGTTAAGGGTGATCACGGTTTCCAAGTAATTGTTGCTCCATACAAGTATAATGTAAAAAAAAACTGTATGCAGGAGCTCATACCTTCCTACTTGGCCCTTTTAATACCAAAAAGGACTCGTTCAGGCTATCAATAGTCTCTGCTGCGATTAATAACTGATCTCTCTTGACAGTTCTGGACGTACGTTTAAAGCTAACAACAACACTATATCCCAAGGCCAACAATCCTCCAAGAGTTGTCCGTCCAACCTGAGACACATTCAAAAATTGGCAAACACATAAGAGAGTCAAATCCAGTTGTAATTCCTGTAACTCTAGTACATACTAAGCATTAGAGATAGCCAAAAGGAGGGGTATGCCAAGCAAAAATTGGTGTGAAGTTATCTCGAAATGATACACTGACATGTATCTAAGAACAATTTTTGAATGCTGGAACGGCATCTATTCAGGAACAGACGGAGTATTCCTAACTATTGGGTTATTTTTAATTTTGTCCAAATAAATGAAGTTGAAGGCTTGAAGCTAGAGCTTCCAGTTATATATCTGGTAATGTGTTCTAAAGAAAAAATTGTTCTATTCCATTTGCCTGTTACTAGAAAATCTTGCAAGATAATACTGAAAACAAATTATTTAATCCTACATATTTCATATACACTGGAAAAATCTGAAGTTCTGAGGTAAGACATCCATCAGAAACAAATGGAACCAAAGTGGCACATAATTCAATTGATTTATGCCAGACATTCTTACAAATCAATAGCCATGTCAACTTTGATTTTGTTTATGCACAACAGCATAACAGTTCACAAAAACATTTATGGTATAAACCAGCAACAAATAATACCCACTTTAACACATATCATTTCTCTGTTGTATTTGTTATTTATAATGGATAAAATCAATGAAGAACAAATATCCTTCTCTTTTCTTTCATCAGTTATGGAAGCCATGCAGAAGAAACTGCAAGTGAATATGCAATAATGCAATAGCCAAAACACCTCTAGTTGCGTCTGGCCTCTTCCAAACATTGGTAAACAGCCAAACACATAGTATTTGATCTTAGGCCATCTCCGGTGAATTGGTCAACATACAAAATGGGACCTACTTTGAATCAGCCTGTTTTGCACAATGTTTCAGATCGGATCGAAGGGGGGAAAAAATCCTACGTCCACAATCCTTCGTGCGCCTCTCCCTCATACGCCCTCTATCTCTCACACACAGTGTGGATGGTCTCACTAAGTCAACGCCAATTTTCTTCCTGGTAGTTGGGGCTAATTTGAATATTCAATGAAGATATCATGTTGTTATTATACGATTTAACAATTTCAGAAGTTTAGGATGATAAGATCATTACCTCAAACTCAGCTTTTGGACGGATAATAAAGAACTTGTCAACAATCCTCTGGTCCCCGAGAGACAGGTAGTATCTTATACCACATTGCGTAACTTTAATCCAATCATCAATTTTAATTTCTTCAGAAGCAAAAGGTGGCCTAAGGTACATCTCAATAAAGCTGAAATAGTTTAAGCAAACAATTGTCACAAACTGAAATGTTGAATAGGCATAAGCATGATAAATCTACCAGAGAACTTGATATCAACAGAACAACTCTGGATGAATGTAAATATGAATTCAGAAAGGAAGGAAGAAAGGATACGCACTTCTCAGTTTCTGATTTACTTTTATCAAAAGAATAGAATTTCTGGCCATCTGGTAACTACAAAGACAATAGGCAAAGTTAAAGAATCAAAATACAAGAAAACAGTAGGCATAACAACAATTAAGGCCCCGCTTGGATTCGGTGTAAGTTTATACACCCAGATTTAATTTACAGGTGTAAATTACAGGCCACAGTGCGTTTTCTGTCTAGAATAAAAACGACGGCCGGAGGTCTGTATCAATTACGGAGGTATTTGGAAAGCAACCGACAATCCAAGCGGGGCCTAAGCAACAGTAACTGCACATTCTGATTGTAGGTTCCGTGTCAATATGTACACCTCCATTTCCTTTTCTTGTAATTTTGGACCAATGACAGTCTCCACACACATCCTTGATTATTACTAGTTCTAATAATATGAAACTACTACTTCTGATGACAAATATAATATTACCATTTTCATGTGACAAATCAAGATGGTTATATTGGTGGTCAAAGTTTTGAAAGGTTTATTTATTCCATGCATTTTAGGACATCAGGTAAGAGTACGATGAAGTAGTATGGTTGCAATTAATGCTGACTGGATGAAAATATATGGTTGTATCCATCATCGGACAATATATCAATGTTTGACCAATGAGGCAATGAGCATTTTAATTAAATAATACTATCCTACATCAAAATGCAAATAAATGACAATTCGAAAACTGATACGGTCTCCAAAGTACAAATTTAACCAGCAATTTCCACTAAAATATATCTATAGAACCCAATAAATTTACTATTACATGCATTTTTTAAGGCTTATACTCACAATTTCATACATCTGATCGGAACATTCATAAAGACATTAATGGCCAAAGTTAAAGTGCTTTGACTGCATGCAGTCTAGACTGCATAAAAACCTAGCGATAAGCAACTAAAGTCCTAGCAATGATGTTATACACCTCAATCTACTATTCCACAGAGAAGTAGATTTGCACTGTCACATAGTAGTCATTTGAAACTGAAGAGGAACGGAATATTGTCAATGTAAACAAAGATGACAAGCTATGCTGGTGGGCCGTTAAGGTAAACAGCGCAACACCATGTTTCAATTTCGGTGCTCTGACACCCACTAGCAAAGAACAGGCTTTGCTCAGCAGCTTGGGGTTTTCAGCCTAAGACCTTCCAATCAAAGGTAGTTTACATAACTATAGCGTAAACAAAAGCTGCTGCATTATATTACAAAAAACTGCATACACAAAATGTTATTAATCAACTGTAAACCATTGCTGACCTCATTTTTGCATTTCAGTTTGTAGTACGGCTCACGGAATGAGCAGACAAAGCTATTATCAATTCTAATCTGCACCAGCAACTCAAATAGGTTATGTCCAGACTGAATGTATAAATGGTAGCTACAAACTAAAGGAAAAACAGAGAATTACAGAAATTATATTTATACTTGAGCATGATGCAGGTCTGGCTCAATGTGCTTTCTGAACAGCGGAAATATGCTATCAATCAGATAGTCCAATGAACAAGAATCTCCAATATCATGCTGAACTTTAGAAAGCAGGCTAAAATGAACACCACCAACCTGAAATTGTGTAAAAGATTAAACATTAACTTGGGCCATTGCTATTGTCATGTAACAAAAAGATTTCAAACCAATGTTTTACCACAGCAACACGAATATCGAGCAGTGACCTTAGTGTTGAATGCAGAGCATAAGCACCATCAACAATCACCTACAAGGATAACTTGTATCAATATAGCAAGATTATCTGATCCTAAGGTTGTCAATAATGTCTAGCATGTAGTCTGAGATATCACACCACTCCAGATGATGAAATCTTCAGTTGTCTCCATCCTGTACGTTTCTTCTCTTGAAAATCAACCAGTGGCATCAACGTATCTTTGCCCTTCACTAGTTCCTGCTCAGCAAACATGATTGTAAGGATACTTGTCATACACCTAAATAAGCAGAAAATTGTCAATATAGCAAGCAAGCAAGAATATTAAACATTACCTAACAGTGGTTACAAACGGAATATTGATTTGATAAGAACATCAAGTGTAGATAAAAAGAGCAATCATTACTTTTGGAAACATGGACAAAGCAGAAATTCCAATTTGTGTATTCCAGCTGGTTAAGCACGGCCCAACAAGACCAAATCAATCGGCTGCTAGATGCTCAATTAAAAAGTAATGGTACACCAGAGAGATTGGTCTTTTAAGATCAGAATTGCAAACTCATTCACAAAGGCATGTTTTGAAATTTCACCCGATGAAATGAAATTTGGTTTATTATATATTTGCAAATAAGCAGATCAGAACCAATGCAAATTTGGATTGTTGGGTCCCCGGATTATTTGAGCTATATTCTGATCATGCAAATGAGTGCTCCACAAAGATCATGCACTACATTTTGTATGTAAAACACCACAAAATGAAAAGTATAGAAGAAAAACAAGATCACGCAGCCCATGCACAAATGCATAAGAACAAGACCAAGCCCAGTCAATACCAAGAGCATGCTCAACAGGTGAGATATGCTTTGTGCCAGTGGCCATGTTGATCAAGTTACATAATCAAGTAGGAACATATGCACGGAACTTAAGGATGGTAGGTAGCTCATGTATACATGTCTTCGTGCCATAAGCTAATATCTTTTACTAGTCCATTTCACAATATCTGTCAAATCGCATACCTAGGGGGCACAACATTGAAATAATAATTGATGCAGGTGATCATGCTTGCTCTCATGAGATAGATTATTAACATATTTATCTGATAAAAGCAAGCATTATCCAGTTCCATCAAATATATTTTTTCTGCCTCTATTAATATTCTGGTAGCATTTTGGTCACTGCTGACATGATTCTGATCCCTTCTGAGAGACAATCAAGAGTCAGAAAGAAGCACTCCGAACCATTTGCCGGAAAACAGTCCTAAGACAGATTTTGGTTCTTTTCTAACATGTGCTTACTTCCAGAGCCAAGACAATAAATACATAAACAATCAAACATACTAATAACCCCTGCTGGTATGAGTATAAATATTCTGCAGCATCCAGATGTATGAGGGTTGCGGTGGAAAGCAATAGTGCAACAAAGATACAAATTAAAGCATAAACCCTTTTCCCATGTTAGCTACCCCCATATATTCTGCTTGCCAAATTTATATGGCAACTTCTCTAATTCAACTACATACATAGTATAAAACCACTAGGCATGATCATATCTTCCGTCGACTTCTCGGGCATGTGCATCCTAAGTCATACAGTTAGGTCGGACATGTGAATCATAAGTCATACAGTTAGGCTTGGACCTTACTCCTGAGGTGGCTAAAAGATCATTAGCATGGGACGGTTACTATTTCAAATAATAATCACAATACGGAAGTTGGTGGTTCGGCCAAATTTCACGGAGCATATGCATCTTTGGACTCTGTTCTATTATTTTCTTGCATAGAGGACTATAACAGAAAGTGTCACTAACACTAGAAACTGGGCACTCCTCTTTCTGGAAACAACTCCGCTTTACCCGTATGCAGCCACCCATGAAGGCATAAATTGTACTAGTGCTGGTATTCTCCTTCCAACAGCAACAACCAGTACACGCGCCTTCAGAATACGATCGAGCAGGGAATCCACGCCCACCATTCTGGCTGCACTCTGACCCGTCATTAAAGCAAACAAGCTGCACGCATCCAATCCCATCCGCATGTTGAACGGCTCCGAGAGAAGCGGACACGGACCTGGAGGTTGCACGCGAGGGCGTCGAAGTCGATGGAGTCGATGTCGCTCCCCTCGTCAGCCCCTGCCCCCGTGCGGTAGTTCTCCATGGACACAATCACGACGCACCCCAGCACCGATGCCACCTTCTCCGCCAAGCTGCGCAGCACGGCACCACCAGCCCCAAATGAACAACCAATCAGCTCCTTACCAAACGAAATAGATAGTATCGAACAGCCATCGCGAAACGGTCGCAGGGATGGGGGAGAATATGGTTATAATCTACCTGGTCTTGCCGGAGCCGGTAGGCCCGCCGATGCCGACGGTGACGACAAGGCCATCCTTGCGCTCCCGCAGCTCCTGGATCGCCTTCACGAGGAGGTAGTAGCCGCGGTCGAATGACTGCATCAAACGCAGCGGGTGGGATTAAGGGGGGAGTAATGGAGGAGAACAGAGAGGGGGGCGAAGGGGGAGAGGGTTTACCACATGGAGGGGGAGGGACTGGAGGATGGAAGAAGAGGAGGAGGAGGCGGCGGCGGCGGCAGAGGCGGATGTGGGGGAGGGAGGGGACGAAGGATGGTGGAGCAGGAAGTCGCGGCCGCCGGCCTCGAGGCAGCGCTGCAGGAGGTCTGCATCCATGGCGACGAGGTGGAGTGCGGACGAAGGAAAGAAGGGGGAGAAAAATGCTTCTCCCTCCTTGAGTTCTTTTTTCAGAGGAGCTCGAGTTTTTTGTTTTCTTTTTTATTTTTGTTGAGAGAGAGAGAGGGAGAAAGGGTGTTGGAGCTTCTTTTAAAAGAAAAACAGTCATCTGCCCAGTAAAAGGCACCAAAAGTAGTTGGAGTAAATTTTACAACACCCAAAACTTTTTATATGACATCAAAAACTTCCAACTCTAATAGATGCCCTAAAATAGTGCATTAGTGCTCCAATAGATGGCTAAAATAAAACCCAAATTCACAATCGTGCAGTTGCACGATTCGGCGTTCGCGAGCGCACGCGTCTCAGCCGTCCATCACACGCGATTGCAACGGAGCGATCTGCAGCGTCCCGACACAGGTGGCGGTAGGAGAGAGGTCGGATACGCGGTGTAGTGGTGGGCCCCGCGTCCTAAATTCCCAGGTGAAACTGCCCGCACGCCCCACTTGCCTCCTCCATACTCGAACTCCTTCCTATTCCATTTTCGATTTGAAACTGTCCTCCCATTCTTTGCTCCTCTCCACGACGACGACCTGCGCGGGGCTGCGATCGTGGGTTCGGCGAGGATTCGTCGGCGCTGGAGGCCGTCCGTGGGTGCGGCGCGGCGGCGGCTACTGGCGGAGGTAATCCTGGCATCTCCTCGTGCTGGTCCGTCCCTGTTCCTTTTTGGCATAGGGTTTAGGTGATGTGCCGGTGCGATAGGGTTGTCTCCATCACGCGCAAGGAGGAGCGAGCATGGGGCTTGTCCATGGCATCCGCGGGGCACGGCGTTGCCATGGCAATCGTGTCGCCTGGGGTTGGGGTCGGGGGGTTGAGGTTGGCAGTTGAGATTGGGTGTGCGGCGGGGGTTGGGGTTCGGAGATGGGTAGAGGTGTGGTTTACGGCAATTTGTCTTGACGAAATCCCTGGCGGTGTGGGTGTCGTGGAGTTGCTTGTACGTCCAGGGGCAGTTATGTATGTATGCGACAATAGTTGCTCAATTCGGGGGGTGGGGATATGGCAGGGGCTGGGGTTCATGAGGAGGGTAGAGGTGAGGTTTCGTTTCGGTGTCGTGGAGTTGCTTGGATCTACATGGGTAGCTGTTGAAGGAAATATGCCCTAGAGGCAATAATAAAGTTATTATTTATTTCCTTATATCATGATAAATGTTTATTATTCATGCTAGAATTGTATTAACCGGAAACATAATACATGTGTGAATACATAGACAAACAGAATGTCACTAGTATTCCTCTACTTGACTAGCTCATTAATCAAAGATGGTTATGTTTCCTAACCATAGACAAAGAGTTGTTATTTGATTAATGGGATCACATCATTAGATGAATGATCTGATTGACTTGACCCATTCCGTTAGCTTAGCACTTGATCGTTTAGTTTGTTGCTATTGGTTTCTTCATGACTTATACATGTTCCTATGACTATGAGATTATGCAACTCCCGTTTATCGGAGGAACACTTTGTGTGCTACCAAACGTCACAACGTAACTGGGTGATTATAAAGGTGCTCTACAGGTGTCTCCGAAGGTACTTGTTGGGTTGGTGTATTTCGAGATTAGGATTTGTCACTCCGATTGTCGGAGAGGTATCTCTGGGCCCTCTCGGTAATGCACATCACTTAAGCCTTGCAAGCATTGCAGCTAATGAGTTAGTTGCGAGATGATGTATTACGGAACGAGTAAAGAGACTTGCCGGTAACGAGATTGAACTAGGTATTGGATACCGACGATCGAATCTCGGGCAAGTAACATATCGATGACAAAGGGAACAACGTATGTTGTTATGCGGTCTGACCGATAAAGATCTTCGAAGAATATGTGGGAGCCAATATGAGCATCCAGGTTCCGCTATTGGTTATTGACCGGAGACGTGTCTCGGTCATGTCTACATTGTTCTCGAACCCGTAGGGTCCGCACGCTTAAGGTTTCCGATGACAGTTATATTATGAGTTTATGACTTTTGATGTACCGAAGGAGTTCGGAGTCCCGGATGAGATCGGGGACATGACGAGGAGTCTCGAAATGGTCGAGACGTAAAGATCGATATATTGGACGACTATATTCGGACTCCGGAAAGGTTCCGAGTGATTCGGGTCGGAGTACCGGAGAGTTACGGGAATTCGCCGGGAGGAGTATATGGGCCTTATTGGGCCATACGGGAATAGAGGAGAGAGGCCAAAAGGAAGGAGGCCTGCGCCCCCCCTCTGGTCTGAATTGGACAAGGGGCGCAGCCCCCTTTTCCTTCTTTCTCTCCCCCTCTTTCCCCTTCTCCTACTCCAACAAGGAAGGAGGGAGTCCTACTCCTGGTGGGAGTAGGACTCCCCTTGGCGCGCCCCTCCTAGGCCGGCCCCCCTCCCCCTTGCTCCTTTATATACAGGGGCAGGGGGCACCCCATGACACACAAGTTGATCCTCGTGATCGTTCCTTAGCCATGTGCGGTGCCCCCTCCACGATATTGCACCTCGATCATATTGTAGCGGTGCTTAGGCGAAGCCCTGCAACGGTTGAACATCAAGATCGTCACCACGCCGTCGTGCTGACGGAACTCCCCCCGAAGCGTTGCTGGATCGGAGCCCGGGGTGCGTCATCGAGCTGAACGTGTGCAGAACTCGGAGGTGCCGTCCGTTCGGTGCTTGGATCGGTCGGATCGGGAAGACGTACGACTACTTCCTCTACGTTGTGTCAATGCTTCCGCTTCGGTCTACGAGGGTACGTAGACAACACTCTCCCCTCTCGTTGCTATGCATCACCATGATCTTGCGTGTGCGTAGGAATTTTTTTTGAAATTACTACGTTCCCCAACAATGCATCCGAGCCTAGGTTTTATGGTTTTGATGTATATGCACGAGTAGAACACAAAGTGAGTGTGGGCGATATAAGTCATACTGCTTACCAGCATGTCATACTTTGGTTCGGTGGTATTGTTGGATGAAGCGGCCCGGACCGACATTACACGTACGCTTACGCGAGACTGGTTCTACCGCCGTGCTTTGCACACAGGTGGCTGGCGGGTGTCAGTTTCTCCAACTTTAGTTGAACCGAGTGTGGCTATGCCCGGTCCTTGCGAAGGTTAAAACAGCACCAACTTGACAAACTATCGTTGTGGTTTTGATGCGTAGGTAAGATCGGTTCTTGCTAAAGCCCAGTAGCAGCCACGTAAAACTTGCAACAACAAAGTAGAGGACGTCTAACTTGTTTTTGCAGGGCATGTTGTGATGTGATATGGTCAAGATGTGATGAGATATAAGTTGTTGTATAAGATGATCATGTTTTGTTAAAGTTATCGGCAACTGGCAGAAGCCTTATGATTGTCTTTTTATTGCATAAGATGCAAGCGCCAAATAATTGCTTTACTTTATCGCTATGCGATAGCAATAGTTGCAAGAACAATTGTTGGCGAGACGACCATATGACGACACATTGATATAGATCAAGATGATGGAGATCATGGTGTCATGCCGGTGACGATGGAAATCATGACGATGCTTCGGAGATGGAGATCACAAGCACAAGATGATGATGGCCATATCATATCACTTATATTGATTGCATGTGATGTTTATGTTTTATGCATCTTATCTTGCTTTGATTAATGGTAGCATTATAAGATGATCTCTCACTAAATTATCATAGTAAAAGTGTTCTCCCTGAGTATGCACCGTTGCGAAAGTTCTTCGTGCTGAGACACCACGTGATGATCGGGTGTGATAGGCTCTACGTTCAAATACAATGGGTGCAAAACAGTTGCACACGCGGAATACTCAGGTTTAACTTGACGAGCCTAGCATATAACAAATATGGCCTCGGAACACGGAGACCGAAAGGTCGAGCGTGAATCATATAGTAGATATGATCAACATAGTGATGTTCACCATTGAAACTACTCCATCTCACGTGATGATCGGACATGGTTTAGTTGATATGGATCACGTGATCACTTAGAGGATTAGAGGGATGTCTATCTAAGTGGGAGTTCTTTAGTAATATGACTAATTGAACTTTAATTTATCATGAACTTAGTCCTGGTAGTATTAGCATATCTATGTTGTAGATCAATAGCTCGCGTTATTGCTTCCCTGTGTTTATTTTGATATGTTCCTAGAGAAAACTAAGTTGAAAGATGTTAGTAGCAATGATGCGGATTGGATCCGTGATCTGAGGTTTATCCTCATTGCTGCACAGAAGAATTATGTCATTGATGCACCGCTAGGTGACAGACCTATTGCGGGAGCAGATGTAGACGTTATGAACGTTTGGCTAGCTCAATATGATGACTACTTGATAGTTTAGTGCACCATGCTTAACGGCTTAGAATCGGGACTTCAAAAACATTTTGAACGTCATGGACCATATGAGATGTTCCAGGAGTTGAAGTTAATATTTCAAGCAAATACCCGAGTTGAGAGATATGAAGTCTCCAACAAGTTCTATAGCTAAAAGATGGAGGAGAATCGCTCAACTAGTGAGCATGGGCTTAGATTGTCTGGGTACTACAATCGCTTGAATCAAGTGGGAGTTAATCTTCCAGATAAAATAGTTATTGACAGAATTCTCTAGTCACCATCACCAAGTTAGTAGAACTTCATGATGAACTATAATATGCAAGGGATAACGGAAACGATTCCCAAGCTCTTCGTGATGCTGAAATCGACGAAGGTAGAAATCAAGAAAATCATCAAGTGTTGATGGTAAACAAAACCACTAGTTTCAAGTAAAGGGACAAAGGGAAGAAAGGGAACTTCAAGAAAAACGGCAAGCAAGTGCCTGCTCAAGTGAAAAACCCAAGTCTGGTCCTAAGCCTGAGACTAAGTGCTTCTACTGCAAAGGACTGGTCACTGAAGCAGAACTACCCCAAGATTGGCGGATAAGAAGGATGGCAAAGTGAACATAAGTATATTTGATATACATGTTATTGATGTGTACTTTACTAGTGTTTATAGCAACCCCTCAGTATTGATACTAGTCAGTTGCTAAGATTAGTAACTCGAAACGGGAGTGCCAGAATAAACAGAGGACTAGTTTAAGGTGAAGTGACGATGTGGTTGGAAGTGGTTCCAAGATTTGATTATGATTCATCATCGCACCACTCCCTATTACTTCGGGATTAAGTTTGAACCTAAATAAGTGTTATTGGTGTTTGCATGAGCATAAATATGATTTGATCATGTTTTATTGCAATACGGTTATTCATTAAGTTAGAGAATATGGTTTGTTTACATGAATAAAACTTCTATGGTCATAACACCAATGAAAATGGTTTTGGATCTCGATCGTAGTGATACACATATTTCATAATATTGAAACCAAAAGATAAAGTTAATAATGATAGTGCAACTTATTGTGGCACTGCCGTTTTAGGTATATTGGTGTAAAGCGCATGAAGAAACTCCATGCTGATGGGCTTTTGGAATCCACTTGATTATGAATCATTTGATGCTTGCGAACCATGCCTTATGGGCAAGATGACTAAAGACTCCGTCTCCGGAACAATGGAGCGAGCAACAGATTTGTTTGGAAATCATACATACTGATGTATGTGGTCCGATGAATATTGAAGCTCGCGAGGTTATCATTATTTTCTGAATCTTCAGATGATTTTGAGCAGATATGGGTATATCTACTTGATGAAACATAAGTCTGAAACATTTTGAACAGTTCAAGGAATTTCAGAGTGAAGTTGAAAATCATCGTAACAAGAAAATAAAGTTTCTACGATCTGATCGTGGAGGAGAATATTTGAGTTACGAGTTTGGTCTTCAATTAAAACAATGTGGAATAGTTTCACAAACTCATGCCACCTGGAACACCACAGCATAATGGTGTGTCCGAACGTCATAACCGTACTTTATTGGATATAGTGCAATCTATGATGTCCCTTACCGATCTACCACTATCGTTTTGGGGTTATGCATTAAAAGACAGCTGCATTCACGTTAAAAAGGGCACCATCTAAGTCCGTTGAGACGACACAATCTGAACTGTGGTTTGGCAAGAAACCAAAGTTGTCGTTTCTTAAAGTTTGGGATTGTGATGCTTCTATGAAAAAGTTTCATCCTGATAAGCTCAAACCCAAATCAGAGAAATATGTCTTCATAGGATACCCAAAGGAGACTGTCGGGTACACCTTCTATCACAGATCCGAAGGCAAGACATTCGTTGCTAAGAATGGATCCTTTCTAGAGAAGGAGTTTCTCTCGAAAGAAGTGAGTGGGAGGAAAGTAGAAACTTGATAAGGTAATTGTACCTTCTCCCTTATTGGAAAGTAGTTCATCACAGAAATCTGTTCCTGTGACTACTACACCAATTAGTGAGGAAGCTAATGATGATGATCATGTAACTTCAGATCAAGTTACTACCGAATCTCGTAGGTTAACCAGAGTGAGATCCGCACCAGAGTGGTACGGTAATCTTGTTCTGGAGGTCATGCTACTTGACCATGACGAACTTGCGAACTACGAGGAAGCGATGATGAGCCCAGATTCCGCAAAATGGCTTGAAGCCATGAAATCTGAGATGGGATCCATGTATGAGAACAAAGTGTAGACTTTGGTTGACTTGCCTGATGATCGGCAAGCAATTGAGAATAAATGGATCTTCAAGAGGAAGACGGACGCTGATAGTAGTGTTACTATCTACAAAGCTAGACTTGTCGAACAAGGTTTTTGACAAAGTTCAAGGTGTTGACTACGATGAGAGTTTCTCACTTGTGTCTATGCTTAAGTCTGTCCGAATCATGTTAGCAATTGCCGCATTTTATGAAATTTGGCAAATCGATGTCAAAACTGCATTCCTGAATGGATTTCTAGAAGAAGAGTTGTATATGATGCAACCAGAAGGTTTTGTCGATCCAAAGGGAGCTAACAAAGTGTGCAAGCTCCAGCGATCCATCTATGGACTGGTGCAAGCATCTCGGAGTTGGAATATACGCTTTGATAAGTTGATCAAAGCATATAGTTTTATACAGACTTGTGGTGAAGCCTGTATTTACAAGAAAGTGAGTGGGAGCACTATAGCATTTCTGATAAGTATATGTGAATGGCATATTGTTGATCGGAAATAATGTAGAATTATTCTGCAAAGCATAAAGGAGTATTTGAAAGGAGTTTTTTGAAGAAGGACCTCGGTGAAGCTGCTTACATATTGAGTATCAAGATCTATAGAGATAGATCAAAACGCTTGATAAGTTTTTTCAATGAGTACATACCTTGACAAGATTTTGAAGTAGTTCAAAATGGAACAGTCAAAGAAAGAGTTCTCTCCTGTGTTACAAGGTGTGAAGTTGAGTAAGACTCAAAGCCCGACCATGGCAGAAGATAGAAAGAGAATGAAAGTCATTCCCTATGCATCAGTCATAGGTTCTATAAAGTATGCCATGCTGTGTACCAGATCTATTGTATACCATACATTGTGTTAAGAGAAGGAGTACAATAGTGATCTAGGAGTAGATCAATGGACAGCGGTCAAAATTATCCTTACTGGAATAAGGATATGTTTCTCGATTACGGAGGTGACAAAAGGTTCGTCGTAAAGGGTTACGTCGATGCAAGTTTTGACACTGATCCAGATGACTCTAAGTCTCAATCTGGATACATATTGAAAGTGGGAGCAATTAGCTAGAGTAGCTTCATGCAGAGCATTGTTGACATAGAAATTTGCAAAATACATGCGGATCTGAATGTGGCAGACCCGTTGACTAAACTTCCCTCACAAGCAAAACATGATCACTTTTTGGGTCTTAATCACATAGCGATGTGAACTAGATTATTGAATCTAGTAAACCCTTTGGGTGTTAGTCACATGGAGATGTGAACCAATCACATAAAGATGTGAACTATTGATGTTAAATCACATGGCGATGCGATCTAGATTATTGACTCTAGTGCAAGTGGGAGACTGAAGGAAATATGCCCTAGAGGCAATAATAAAGTTATTATTTATTTCCTTATATCATGATAAATGTTTATTATTCATGCTAGAATTGTATTAACCGGAAACATAATACATGTGTGAATACATAGACAAACAGAGTGTCACTAGTATGCCTCTACTTGACTAGCTCATTAATCAAAGATGGTTATGTTTCCTAACCATAGACAAAGAGTTGTTATTTGATTAATGGGATCACATCATTAGATGAATGATCTGATTGACTTGACCCATTCCGTTAGCTTAGCACTTGATCGTTTAGTTTGTTGCTATTGGTTTCTTCATGACTTATACATGTTCCTATGACTATGAGATTATGCAACTCCCGTTTGAAGGAAATATGCCCTAGAGGCAATAATAAAGTTATTATTTATTTCCTTATATCATGATAAATGTTTATTATTCATGCTAGAATTGTATTAACCGGAAACATAATACATGTGTGAATACATAGACAAACAGAATGTCACTAGTATTCCTCTACTTGACTAGCTCATTAATCAAAGATGGTTATGTTTCCTAACCATAGACAAAGAGTTGTTATTTGATTAATGGGATCACATCATTAGATGAATGATCTGATTGACTTGACCCATTCCGTTAGCTTAGCACTTGATCGTTTAGTTTGTTGCTATTGGTTTCTTCATGACTTATACATGTTCCTATGACTATGAGATTATGCAACTCCCGTTTATCGGAGGAACACTTTGTGTGCTACCAAACGTCACAACGTAACTGGGTGATTATAAAGGTGCTCTACAGGTGTCTCCGAAGGTACTTGTTGGGTTGGTGTATTTCGAGATTAGGATTTGTCACTCCGATTGTCGGAGAGGTATCTCTGGGCCCTCTCGGTAATGCACATCACTTAAGCCCTTGCAAGCATTGCAGCTAATGAGTTAGTTGCGAGATGATGTATTACGGAACGAGTAAAGAGACTTGCCGGTAACGAGATTGAACCAGGTATTGGATACCGACAATCGAATCTCGGGCAAGTAACATACCGATGACAAAGGGAACAACGTATGTTGTTATGCGGTCTGACCGATAAAGATCTTCGAAGAATATGTGGGAGCCAATATGAGCATCCAGGTTCCGCTATTGGTTATTGACCGGAGACGTGTCTCGGTCATGTCTACATTGTTCTCGAACCGGTAGGGTCCGCACGCTTAAGGTTTCGATGACAGTTATATTATGAGTTTATGACTTTTGATGTACCGAAGGAGTTCGGAGTCCCGGATGAGATTGGGGACATGACGAGGAGTCTCGAAATGGTCGAGACGTAAAGATCGATATATTGGACGACTATATTCGGACTTCGGAAAGGTTCCGAGTGATTCGGGTATTTTTCGGAGTACCGGAGAGTTACGGGAATTCGCCGGGAGGAGTATATGGGCCTTATTGGGCCATACGGGAATAGAGGAGAGAGGCCAAAAGGAAGGAGGCCTGCGCCCCCCCTCTGGTCCGAATTGGACAAGGGGCACAGCCCCCTTTTCCTTCTTTCTCTCCCCCTCTTTCCCCTTCTCCTACTCCAACAAGGAAGGAGGGAGTCCTACTCCCGGTGGGAGTACGACTCCCCTTGGCGCGCCCCTCCTAGGCCGCCCCCCCTCTCCCTTGCTCCTTTATATACGGGAGCAGGGGGCACCTCATGACACACAAGTTGATCCTCGTGATCGTTCCTTAGCCATGTGCGGTGCCCCCTCCACGATATTACACCTCGATCATATTGTAGCGGTGCTTAGGCGAAGCCCTGCAACGGTTGAACATCAAGATCGTCACCACGCCGTCGTGCTGACGGAACTCCCCCCGAAGCTTTGCTGGATCAGAGCCCGGGGTGCGTCATCGAGCTGAACGTGTGCAGAACTCGGAGGTGCTGTCCGTTCGGTACTTGGATCGGTCGGATCGTGAAGACGTACGACTACTTCCTCTACGTTGTGTCAACGCTTCCGCTTCGGTCTACGAGGGTACGTAGACAACACTCTCCCCTCTCGTTGCTATGCATCACCATGATCTTGCGTGTGCGTAGGAATTTTTTTAAAATTACTACGTTCCCCAACAGCTGTATAGGTATATGACAGTAGTTGCTCAAATTTTTCTCACGCATCTGCAAGGAAATAGAACAAATAGTTGCCCATGTAGACGGCATCACCCAGATGAAGGGGGTAATGAGACCTCTTCTTTTCTCTGGGAGTTGTAATTAAATAAAGCAATATTGCTTTTTTTTTCTACATCCAGTAGCACTTTTTGGAAGACGTTTTTGTGCCAGCGCCACCATGTAACCGCCTATGTGTTTTTTTATGATTTTCTGACAGCATACTCTTTTTTCTTTAAGTTTCTTGATGAAAGAGTTACTTATTATTTGTTTTTGTTCTTATAAGTTGCTACAAAACACTCTGTAGTTGCCTAGATTCAGCACCAAGTGTTGAGAATCGTTGCATGGAAAACAAAAAAATCTACGCACACGCAATGATCTATCCATGAAGATGCATAGCAACGAGGGGGAGAGTGTGTCTATGTACCGTCGTAGACCGTAAGTGGAAGCGTTTCACAACGCGGTTGATGTAGTCAAACTTCTTCGTGCTTCAATCGATCAAGCACCGAATGCACGACACCTCCGCATTCTGCACACGTTCAGCTCGGTGACGTTTCTCGCCTTCTTGATCCAGCAAGACGTCGAGGTAGTAGATGAGTTCCGTCGGCACGACGGCATGATGACGGTGATGGTGAAGTGATCTTCGCAGGGCTTTGCCTAAGCACTATGAAAATATGACCAGGGGTGTAAACGGTGGAGGGGGGCACCGCACACGGCTAAAAATTGATCTGGGGTGTGCTAGGCGCCCCCTCCTCATATATATAGGTGGGAGGGAGAGGGAAGAGGCCAAGGGGAGCCCCAAGTAGGTCCAAATCCTACTTGGGCTCCTGCCCTTGGCCGCGCCCCCTGCCATGTTTGTCGGAGGGGGAAGGAAAGAAGGGGGAGGGAAGGAAGGGGAATCCTATTCCTCTCTTTCCTTTCCCTTCCCCTCTTTCCTACTCCTCTTAGCGCAGCTCATATGGGGCGCACCAGCCCCTTGTGGCTGGTGTGTTTCCCCTCTTGGCCCATAAGACCCATATCTTTTGTCGGGGGTGCCCGGAACCCCTTCTGATGACCCGATAAGTATCCGGTACCCCCCAAAACACTTCCGGTGTCCGAATACTATCGTCCTATATATCAATCTTTACCTATCGACCATTTCGAGACTCCTCATCATGTCTGTGATCCCATCGGAGACTCCGAACAACATTAGGTCACCAAATCACATAACTCATATAATACTATATCGTCATCGAACGTTAAGCATGCAGACCCTTAGGGTTCAAGAATTATGTAGACGTGACCGAGACACCTCTCCGGTCAATAAACAATAGCAAACCATGGATGCCCATATTGGCTCCTACATATTCTATGAAGATCTTTATCGGTCAAACCGTTATGACAACATACGTAATTCCCTTTGTCCATCGGTATGTTACTTGCTCGAGATTCGATCGTCGATATCTTCATACCTAGTTCAATTTCATTATCAGCAAGTCTCTTTACTCGTTCCATAATAAATCACCTCGTGACCAACTCCTTAGTCGTTTGCTTGCAAGATTATGATGTGTATCACCGAGAGGGCCCAGAGATACCTCTCCGAAACTCGGAGTGACAAATCCTAATCTCGATCTATACCAACTCAACAAACACCTTCAGAGATACCTGTAGAGCATCTTTATAATCACCCAGTTATGTTGTGACATTTGATAGCACACAAGGCATTCCTCCGTTATCTGGGAGTTGTATAATCTCATAGTCGAAGGAATATGTATTTGACATGAAGAAAGCAATAACAATAAAACTGAATGATCATTATGCTAAGCTAACGGATGGGTCTTGTCCATCACATCATTCTCCTAATGATGTGATCCCGTTATCAAATGACAACTCATGTACATGGTTAGGGAACCTTAACCATCTTTGATCAATGAGCTAGTCTAGTAGAGGCTCATTAGGGACACGGTGTTTGTTTATGTATTCACACATGTATTAAGGTTTCCAATCAATACAATTCTAGCATGAGTAATAAACCTTTATCATGAATAAATATAAAATAACAACTTTATTATTGCCTCTAGAGCATATTTCCTTCAGTCTCCCACTTGTAGTAGAGTCAATAATCTAGTTCACATCACCATGTGATTTAACACCCATAGTTCACATCGCCATGTGACCAACACCCAAAGACTTTACTAGAGTCAACAATCTAGTTCACATCGCCATGTGATTAACACCCAAAGAGTACTAAGGTGTGATCATGTTTTGCTTGTGAGAGAGGTTTAGTCAACAGGTCTGTCACATTCAGATACGTATGTATTTTGGAAATTTCCATGTCTACAATGCTCTGCATGGAGCTACTCTACCTAATTGCTCCCACTTTCAATGTGTATCTAGATCGAGACTCAGAGTTATCCGAATCGGTGTCGAAGCTTGCATCGACGTAACTCTTTAAGATGAACTCTTTATCACCTCCATAACCGAGAAACATTTCCTTAGTCATCTTTAGGTACCTGAGGATAATTTTGACCAGCGTCGAGTGATCTAATCTTAGATCACTATTATACCCCCTTGCCGAAACCATGGCAAGGCACACAATAGGTCTGGTACACAGCATGACATACTTTATAGAACCTATGACTGAGGCATAGGGAATGACTTTCATTCTCTCTATATATTCTGCCGTGGTCGGGTTTTGAGTCTTACTCAACTTCACACCTTGTAACATAGGCAAGAACCCTTTCTTTGACTGATCCATTTTGAACTTCTTTAAAACTTTATCAAGGTATGTGCTTTGTGAAAGTCCTATCAAGTGTCTTGATCTATCTCTATAGATCTTGATGCCCGATATATAAGCAGCTTTACCGAGGTCTTTCATTGAAAAATTTGTATTCAAGTACCCTTTTATGCTATCCAGAAATTTTATATCATTTCCGATCAACGATATGTCATCCACATATAATATCATAAATGCTACAGAGCTCCCACTCACTTTCTTGTAAATACAGGTTTCACCGTAAGTCTGTATAAAACCATATGCTTTGATTCACCTCATCAAAGCGTATATTCCAACTTCGAGATGCTTGCACCAGTCCATAGATGGATCGCTGGAGCTTGCACACTTTGTTAGCACCTTTAGCATCGACAAAACCTTCTAGTTGCATCATATACAACTCTTCTTTAAGAAATCCATTAAGGAATGTAGTTTTGACGTCCATTTGCCAAATTTCATAATTATAAAATGCGGCAATTGCTAACATGATTTGGACTGACTTAAGCATCGCTACGGGTGAGAAGGTCTCATCGTAGTCAACCCCTTGAACTTGTCAGAAACCTTTCGCGACAAGTCTAGCTTTGTAGATGGTGACATTACCATTAGCGTTTGTCTTCTTCTTGAAGATCCATTTATTCTCAATGGCTCGTCGATCATCGGGCAAGTCCACCAAAGTCCACACTTTGGTCTCATGCATGGATCCTATCTCAGATTTCATGGCCTCAAGCCATTTATCGGAATCTGGGCTCATCATAGCTTCTCCATAGTTTGTAGGTTCGTCATGGTCTAGTAACATGACTTCTAGGACAGGATTACCGTACCACTCTGGTGCGAAACATGCTCTGTTCGACCTATGAGATCCAGTAGTAACTTGATCCGAAGTTTCATGATCATCATCATTAACTTCCTCTCTAGTTGGTGTAGGTATCACGGGAACGGATTTCTCTGATGTGCTACTTCCCAAATTGAGAGAAGGTACAATTATCTCATCTAGTTCTACTTTCCTCCCACTCACTTCTTTCAAGAGAAACTCCTCTAGAAATGTTCCATTCTTGGCAACAAAGATCTTGCCTTAGGATCTGTGGTAGAAGGTGTACCCAATTGTTTCCTTAGGGTATCCTATGAAGATGCACTTCTCCGATTTGGTTTTGAGCTTATCAGGCTGAAGCCTTTTCACATAAGTGTCGCAACCCCAAAATTTAAGAAACGGCTGCTTAGGTTTCTTGCCAAACCATAGTTCATACGATGTCGTCTCAACGGATTTAGACGGTGCCCTATTTAACGTGAATGCAACTGTCTCTAATGCATAACCCCAAAACGATAGTGGTAAATCGATAAGAGACATCATAGAACACACCATGTCCAATAAAGTACGATTACGACGTTCGGACACCGCATTACGTTGTGTTGTTCCAGATGGCATGAGTTGTGAAATAATTCCACATTGTTCTAAATGAATGTCAAACTCGTAACTCAAATATTCGCCTCCGTGATCAGATCGTAGAAACTTTATTTTCTTGTTACGATGGTTCTTCACTTCACTCTAGAATTCTTTGAACTTTTCAAATGTTTCAGACTTGTGTTCCATTAAGTAGATATACCCATACCTACTCAAATCATCTATGAAAGGCAGAAGATAACGATACCCGCCGCGTGCTTCAACACTCATCGGACCGCATACATCGGTATGTATTATTTCCAATAAGTCATTAGCTCGCTCCATTGTTCCAGAGAACAGAGTTTTAGTCATCTTGCCCATGAGGCATGGCTCGCGAATATCAAATGATTCATAATCAAGTGATTTCGAAAGTCCATCTGCATGGAGTTTCTTCATGCGCTTTACACCAATATGACCTAAACGACAGTGCCACAAATATATTGCACTATCATTATCAACTTTGCATCTTTTGGCATCAATATTATGAATATGTGTATCACTACGATCAAGATTCAATAAACCATTTACATTGGGTGTATGACCATAGAAGGTTTTATTCATGTAAACAGAACAACAATTATTCTCTGACTTAAATGAATAACCGTATTGCAATAAACATGATCAAATCATATTCATGCTCAATGCAAACACCAAATAACATTCATTTAGGTTCAACAGTAATCCCGAAGATAGAGGGAGTGTGCGATGGTGACCGTATCAACCTTGGAATCATTTCCAACACACATCATCACCTCACCCTTAACTAGTCTTTATTTATTCTGCAACTCCTGTTCCGAGTTACTAATCTTAGCAACTGAACCGGTATCAAATACCCAGGGGCTAGTACGAATACTAGCATGGTACACATCAATAACATGTATATCAAATATACCTTTATTCGCATTGCCATCTGATGTCGCTTGAAGCTACGTCGGTATTTCCCCAAAGAGGAAGGGATCATGCAACACAATAGCGGTAGGTATTTCCCTCAGATATGAAACCAAGGTTATCGAACTAGTAGGAGAACCAAACAACACAACTTAAACGACACCTGTACACAAATAACAAATACTCGCAACCCGAAGTGTAAAAGGGGTGTCAATCCCTTTCGGGTAACGGTGCCAGAAATTGACAAACGGACGTGAGAGAGTTATAAATATTGATAGATCGAATGCCAAATAAAATAAATTATGATACGTCTCCAATGTATCTATAATTTCTGATTGTTCCATGCTATTATATTATCTGTTTTGGATGTTTAATGGGATTTAATATGCTCTTTTATATTATTTTTGGGACTAACCTATTAACCGGAGGCCCAGTGCCAGTTTCTATTTTCCCCTATTTTAGAGTTTCGCAGAAAAGGAATACCAAACAGAATCCAAACGGAATGAAACCTTCGCGATGATCTTTCTTGGACCGAAAGCAAACCAGAAGACATGGAGTTGAAGTCTGGAACGCCACGAGGCGGCCACGTGGCAGGAGGGCGTGCCCAGGGGGGTAGGCGCGCCCCCACCCTCATGGTGTAACGCCCTCGATGCGGCTATAGCTCCCACGTGTCGAGGCACGACTTAGAGACATAACCGCATTGAAAGCAATGTCGCAAGTTAGGCAATCTTCACAACATCCCATATAATATAGATAATAAAAGGGGAGATACATAGTTGGCTTACACTCGCCACATCATTCAAAGTACATAAATAACATTACAACATTCAAACACTCATGGCCCGACTACGGCGCCAAAATAAAAGAACAACCCAACATGCGACACGGTCCCGATCACCCCAACTGGGCACCACTACTGATCATCAGGGAAAGACACATAGTATCGATGTGAGTCCTCGTCGAACTCCCACTTGAGCTCAAGCGCGTCATCTGGAGCGGAATCATCAGGCCCTGCATCTGGTTTGGAAGTAATCTGTGAGCCACAGGGACTCAGCAATCTCGCACCCTCGCGATCAAGACTATTTAAGCTTAATAGGTAAGGCAAGGCAAATATGTGGAGCTGCAGCAAGCGACTAGCATATATGGTGGCTATCCTGTTCGCAAAAGAGAGCGAGAAGAGGAGGCAAAGCGCGAGCGAGTAACTAGAGGGCATCCTGCGGCAAGCATTACTCCAACACCGTGTTCACTTCCCGGACTCCGCCGAGAAGAGACCATCACGGTAACTCACACTGTTGATTCATTTTAATTAAGTTAAGGTTCAAGTTATCTACAACCGGACATTAACAAATTCCCATCTTCCCATAACCGCGGGCACAGCTTTCGAAAGTTCAAATCCCTGCAGGGAAGTCCCAACTTAGCCCATGAAAAGCTCTCACGGTCAACGAAGGAATAGACCTCCTCCCGAGACGTTCCGATTAGACTCGGTATCCCGGTTCTTCAAGACACTTCGACCAGTTAAAACAAATCCAGCAACACCGCCCGAATGTGCCGACAAATCCCGATAGGAGCTGCACATATCTCGTTCTCAGGGCACAATCGGATAAGCAATCCGTACAACTAAAACCAGCCCTCGAGTTTCCCCGAGGTGGCGCTGCAAGGGGCTCTAGGTTGGACCAACACTCAGAGGAGCACTGGCCCGGGGGGGGGGGGGTTTAAAATAAGATGACACTCGGGCTCCGGAAACCCAAGGGAAAAAGAGGCTAGGTGGCAAATGGTAAAACCAAGGTTGGGCATTGCTGGAAAAGCTTTAATCAAGGCGAACTATCAAGGGGCTCCCATTATAACCCAACCGCGTAAGGAACGCAAAATCCGGGAACATAACACCGATATGACGGAAACTAGGGCGGCAAGAGTGGAACAAAACACTAGGCGAGAGGCCGAGCCTTCCACCCTTTACCAAGTATATAGATGCATTACGATAACATGGCAATATAATCATATCCCAACAAGTAAATAATGTTCCAACAAGGAACGGTCTCCAATCTTCACCTGCAACTAGCAACGCTATAAGAGGGGCTGAGCAAAGCGGGAACATAGCCAATCAACGGTTTGCTAGGACATGGTGGGTTAGAGGCTTAACATGACAATTTGGGAGGCATGATAAGCAAGTCATAGGTATCGTAGCATAGGCATAGCAAAAGAGCGAGCATCTAGCATAGCAAAGATAGTAGTGATTTCGAGGGTATGATCATCTTGCCTGCAAAGTTGTCAGAGTTGACTGGATCCTCGAAAGCAAACTCAACGGGCTCCTCGTTAGCGAACTCGTCTCCCGGCTCTACCCAAACAAGACAAACAAGCAACAAGGACACAATCAACCACGTGCAAACTCAAACAACATGATGCAAGGATAATATGCTATGCGGGATGCAATATGTGATGCATATGCAAGATTTGACAAGGGATGAATGAACCTGGCCTCAACTTGGAAATCCAAGTGTGCCACTGGAAAGATGAGATGAAATCGCTTGAAAACGATATAAAGATCACCAGAATCGGAGTTACGGTTTGGAAATGGCAAGCAATTCAAATATGGCCACGTTCTGCGATTTACAGCAAGTAGCCATCTAAATGCAACAAGATGAACATGCTACAGTATCCAATCATGGCAAAAAAATACATGGCAAGGATCCATTCATAATGCTTAACAAAAGACTAGCACTGAGCTATGGCCAATTCATCCATTAACAGGGTCAAACAAGCATGGCAAAAATGCATTTGGCAAACAGATCTCAGACTTAGTGAAATTAACACTAGTCTGGAATTTCAGATCAGATAGCACTCTTTGGAGCATGAAAACAATATGCTACAGGACCTGAACATGGCAAAGTAAAGCATGGCATGGAGCTACTCAAAGAGCTTAACAAAAGTCCCTTAGTGACCTTGAGCCAAAAGGGATCAGAAAATACATTTGCAAGCATGTGAACATGGCAAAAACATAATCAGATCACAGACTTAGTGAAAACTGGAGCATGCTAAAACAGATATCAAGTAGGCATGTTTACGAGCTCGATGCACTCACTACAGAGCATGTCATGACAATCTAAGCATACACCCATCAAGAATACATATTATGCAAGCTAGACATGGCAAGAACTATAACATAGCATGCACGGATCAACTACAACATCCTCGGCAAAATCGCTAATAAGTAGACAATCTGCCCAGATTCACGAAATAGTAAAAGTAGAGCTCGATTGACTCAAGCTAGTGTGCTCCATAATTGCAAACAAAGACATGGATGGATAGAGAACTACAAGATTAACAAAACATCCTTAATGATCATCCTCAAAAAAGGCACGGATCACTAGGAAACAACATGAACATATGGCATAATGAGATAAACAGTCCAAGGACTTGGTGGAAATGCCAAGTCCCTGAAATCAGCATTAACGAATGCTCCACTTTACAAGCTTGTGCTAGTCACCACACACATCACAAAAATACATGGGTTGCACCTCTGGAAAGATGGCAAAACATATAACAAAACTCATGAAGAGCTCAGGGGCATATCATGCACACAATAATCATGGCAAAAATGACAAATATCTAATTGGAGCAGCAGATCTGACACTTATCTCAAATAGCATTCTTCTAACAGCATTTCAGGCATCAAGATGAACTCAAATGAAAATGATGCAATGAGATGAAATGATGTGCTCTCTGAGACGAACATTTTGATATGCTATATGCCCAAAACGGAGCCACGTATGCAAAGTTACCACATGTGGAAAAATGCTAAAAATTACGGGAGTTAGGAGAGAAGTCAACCCTCAGATCTAGGGTTTACTGTAGCAGCCGGGTGCACGCGAACCGAGGTGGCGGATCTTGCCGGAATTGCTGCCGGAGAGGAGGGAGGCGACCGGATCCGGAGCGGGGCTCGCCGGAGGGGGCCTCGGGACCACGGGGAGGCGCCGGCGACGAGGTCAGCGGCGGTCGGGCGCGCGGTGGCCGGCGAGGTGGCGGAGGTGGAGAGGAGCCGCCGCGGTGGAGCTCCCCGGCGGCGAGGCCGAGCGGCGAAGGCGCGGTGTTCCAGGCGGCGGGGCGAGGGAGACGAAGCCCCGGGCGGCGGCGGCGGATCCCGGGCCGCTGGGGCCGGCCACGGGCCGAGCGGGCCCGCGCGGAGTCGGCGGCGATGTGGGGCGCCCACGCCACGTGGAGCGCCCCAGTTGGCGGCGGCGGTTTGTCCGGAGGGGGTCGGACGTGTCCGGCGGCGACAGAGGATGGATCTAGGGTTAGGGAGAGAGTGGAACCGCGAATTTTGAGAGGGTGGTCTATATATAGAGGTAGAGGGAGCTAGGAGAGTCCAAATGAGGTGCGGTTTTCAGCCACGCGATCGTGATCGAATGCTCTAGATGATGGAGAGGGTTTTGGTGGGTTTTGGGACAACTTGGAGGGGTGTTGGGCTGCAACACACATGAGGCCTTTTCGGTCCCTCGGTTAACCGTTGAAGCATCAAACGAAGTCCAAATGGTACGAAACTTGACAGGCGGTCTACCGGTAGTAAACCAAGGCCGCTTGGCAAGTCTCGGTCCAATCCGGAAATGTTCAATCCCCACACACAAAAGAAAGGTAGAAATGACCACCGGAGGAGAACGAAGCGCCGGAATGCAAAACGGACAACGGGGAAAATGCTCGAATGCATGAGACGAACACATATGCAAATGCAATGCACATGATGACATGATATGAGATGCATGACAACGATAACAACACACGGAGGCAAAGACCCAAACCCGAGAAAATAAAATAACTTAACGCCGGAAACGGCAAGAGTTGGATTACATATTGGGTAAATCATATCCGGGGTGTTACAACACTCCACCACTACGAAAGGATCTCGTCCCAAGATCTAGGACTGAAAGAATGCCGGGTACTCAGAAGGGAGGTGATCCTCACGTTCCCAGGTAGCTTCACGGTCGAAATGGTGTGACCACTTGACTTTGAGGAATTTGATTGACTTGTTTTGAGTCTTGCGTTAAGTCTCTTCAAGAATAGCAACGGGGTGCTCACGATAAGAGAGATCTTCTTGGAGCTCAATGTCCTCGAAGTTGATGGTGCGGTCAGGAGTCTTGAAGCACTTTCGGAGCTGAGAGACATGGAACACGTCATGAACATTTGCAAAGTTTGAAGGAAGCTCGAGTTGATAGGCGAGATCGCCTCTCTTGCTGACGATCTTGAAAGGTCCCACGTATCTAGGGGCAAGCTTCCCTTTGATACCGAAGCGACGAGTAGCTTTCATTGGAGAGACGCGGAGGTAAACATGATCTACTATCTCGAAAGCCAAATCACGGTGCTTACTATCATAGTAGCTCTTCTGGCGTGATTGGGCTGCTTTGAGGTTATCTCGAATGACTTTGCATATTTCCTCTGCCTCTGTGATTAAGTCATTACCCAAAAGCTGACGTTCACCGGTTTTAGACCAGTTGAGAGGGGTACGGCACTTCCTGCCATACAGAATTTCAAATGGGGCCTTGCCCGAACTTGCTTGAAAACTGTTGTTGTAGGAGAATTCAGCATAAGAAAGACAATCCTCCCACTTCATGCCGAAGGAGATCACACAAGCCCTGAGCATATCTTCAAGAATCTAATTGACACGCTCGACTTGACCGCTAGTTTGAGGATGGAAAGCTGTGGTGAAGCGGATGTTGGTTCCCATGGCCTTCTGAAAAGAATCCCAAAACTTGGAGGTAAAGATGCTGCCACGGTCTGAAGAGATCACTTGTGGAATACCGTGCAGAGAGACGATACGAGAGGTATAGAGTTCCACCAATTGAGCTGCAGTGATTGACTCTTTGATAGGCAGAAAGTGAGCCACTTTAGTGAGTTTGTCGATGACAACGAATATAACATCATTGCCACGTTTGGACTTTGGAAATCCAGTCATGAAGTCCATCTCAATGTGGTCAAACTTCCATTCTAGAATGGCAAGAGGTTGGAGGAGACCCGCTGGCCTTTGGTGTTCTGCCTTCACTCTTCTGCAGACATCACATTCATTCACGAACTGAGCAATCTCGCGCTTCATTCGAGTCCACCAATAAGCCTGCTTGAGGTCCTGATACATCTTCGTGCTCCCGGGGTGGATGGAGAGGAGAGAATTGTGAGCCTCGTTCATGATCACTTTACGAAGGTCACCTTTGGGCACAACAATACGATCCTCGAAGAAGAGAGTATCCTTGTCATCAAGGCGGTAACACTTGTACTTGGGTTGACTCTTGGCAATCCCAATCTTCACCTTTTTCACCATAGCATCAAGAAGCTGGGCTTGGCGAATCTGATCTTCCAAGGTAGGAGAGACTTGAAGGTGTTGGGGAACGTTGCAGAAAACAAAAAATTTCCTACGGTTTCACCAAGATCCATCTATGAGTTCATCTAGCAACGAGTGATCGGATTGCATCTACATACCTTTGTAGATCACGCGCGGAAGCGTTCAAAGAACGGGGATGAGGAAGTCGTACTCGACGTGATCCAAATCACCGGAGATCCTAGCGCCGAACGGACGGCACCTCCGCGTTCAACACACGTACGGTCAGCGTGACGTCTCCTCCTTCTTGATCCAGCAAGGGGGGAGGAGAGGTTGATGAAGATCCAGCAGCACGACGACGTGGTGGTGGATGCAGGGGTCACCGCAGCAGGGCTTCGCCGTTCTATTGCGAGAGGGAGAGGTGTAGCAGGGGAGAGGGAGGCGCCAAGACTCAAGGGTGCGGCTGCCCCTCCCTCCCCCCTTTATATAGGCTCCCCTAGGGGGGGCGCCGGCCCTAGGAGATGGGATCTCCTAGGGGGGCGGCGGTCAAGGGTGGAGTAGCCCCCAAGGCAAGTGGGGGCGCCCCCCCACCCTAGGGTTTCCAACCCTAGGCGCAGGGGGTGGGCCAAGGGGGGCGCACCAGCCCACTATGGGCTGGTTCCCCTCCCGACTTCAGCCCATGGGGCCCTCCGGGATGGGTTGCCCCACCCGGTGGACCCCCGGGACCCTTCCGGTGGTCGAGGTACAATACCGGTGACCCTCGAAACTCTCCCGATGGCCGAAACAGTACTTCCTATATATAATTCTTCACCTCCGGACCATTCCGGAACTCCTCGTGACGTCCGGGATCTCATCCGGGACTCCGAACAACTTTCGGGTTACTACATATTCATATCTCTACAACCCTAGCGTCACCGAACCTTAAGTGTGTAGACCCTACGGGTTCGGGAGACATGTAGACATGACCGAGATGGCTCTCGGTCAATAACCAACAGCGGGATCTGGATACCCATGTTGGCTCCCACATGCTCCTCGATGATCTCATCGGATGAACCACGATGTCGAGGATTCAAGCAACCCCGTATACAATTCCCTTTGTCAATCGGTACGTTACTTGCCCGAGATTCGATCGTCGGTATCCCAATACCTCGTTCAATCTCGTTACCGGCAAGTCACTTTACTCGTATAATCTAGTTACTTCACTCACTTTACTCGTATTATTGCCTCTAGGGCATATTTCCAACAGTCTCCCACTTGCACTAGAGTCAATAATCTAGTTACATTGTGATGAATCGAACACCCATGGAATTTTGGTGTTGATCATGTTTTGCTCTAGGGAGAGGTTTAGTCAACGGATCTGCTACTTTCAGGTCCGTATGTACTTTACAAATATCTATGTCTCCATCTTGAACATTTTCACGAATGGAGTTGAAGCGACGCTTGATGTGCCTTGTCTTCTTGTGAAACCTGGGCTCCTTGGCAAGTGCAATAGCTCCAGTGTTGTCACAGAAGAGTTTGATCGGCCCCGACGCATTGGGTATGACTCCTAGGTCGGTGATGAACTCCTTCACCCAAATTGCTTCATGCGCTGCCTCCGAGGCTGCCATGTACTCCGCTTCACATGTAGATCCCGCCACGACACTCTGCTTGCAACTGCACCAGCTTACTGCCCCACCATTCAAAATATACACGTATCCGGTTTGTGACTTAGAGTCATCCAGATCTGTGTCGAAGCTAGCGTCGACGTAACCCTTTACGACGAGCTCTTCGTCACCTCCATAAACGAGAAACATTTCCTTAGTCCTTTTCAGGTACTTCAGGATATTCTTGACCGCTGTCCAGTGTTCCTTGCCGGGATTACTTTGGTACCTACCTACCAAACTTACGGCAAGGTTTACATCAGGTCTGGTACACAGCATGGCATACATAATAGAACCTATGGCTGAGGCATAGGGGATGACACTCATCTCTTCTATATCTTCTGCCGTGGTCGGACATTGAGCTGAGCTCAATTTCACACCTTGCAACACAGGCAAGAACCCCTTCTTAGACTGATCCATATTGAACTTCTTCAATATCTTATCAAGGTATGTGCTTTGTGAAAGACCTATGAGGCGTCTTGATCTATCTCTATAGATCTTGATGCCTAATATATAAGCAGCTTCTCCAAGGTCCTTCATTGAAAAACTCTTATTCAAGTAGGCCTTAATGTTGTCCAAAAGCTCTATATCATTTCCCATCAAAAGTATGTCATCTACATATAATATGAGAAATGCTACAGAGCTCCCACTCACTTTCTTGTAAACGCAGGCTTCTCCATAAGTCTGCATAAACCCAAACGCTTTGATCATCTCATCAAAGCGAATGTTCCAACTCCGAGATGCTTGCACCAGCCCATAAATCGAGCGTTGGAGCTTGCACACCTTGTCAGCATTCTTAGGATCGACAAAACCTTCCGGCTGCATCATATACAATTCTTCCTTAAGGAAACCATTAAGGAATACCGTTTTGACGTCCATGTCACGCCCTCGATGCGGCTATAGCTCCCACGTGTCGAGGCACGACTTAGAGACATAACCGCATTGAAAGCAATGTCGCAAGTCAGGCAATCATTACAACATCCCATGTAATATATAATAAAAGGGGGAGAAACATAGTTGGCTTACACTCGCCACGTCACATCAAAGTACATAAATAACATCCATCATACAAACACTCATGGCCCGACTACGGCGCCAAAATAGAAGAAAACCCAACATGCGACAAGGCCCTGAATCGAACCCCAACTAGGCACCACTACTGATCATCAGGAAAAGACACGTAGTAACGCTGAGAGTCCTCGTCGAACTCCCACTTGAGCTCGTACTCGTCACCTGGAGCAGAATCACCTGGACCTGCATCTGGAGTTATAGTATCTGTGAGCCACAGGGACTCAGCAATCTCGCACCCTCGCGATCAAGACTATTTAAGCTTATAGGAAGGATAAGGCAAATGTATGTGGAGCTGCAGCAAGCGACTAGCATTTATGGTGGCTAACTTATACGCAAAAGAGAGTGAGAAGAGGAAGCAAAGCACGAGCGAGAAGCTAGAGGAACAACCTGCGCAAGCATTACTCCAACACCGTGTCCACTTCCCGGACTCCGCCGAGAAGGGGCTATCACGGTAACACACTCAGTTGATTCATTTTAATTAATTAAGGTTCAAGTTATCTACAACCGGACATTAACAAATTCCCATCTGCCCATAACCGCGGGCACGGCTTTCGAAAGTTCAATCCCTGTAGGGGAGTCCCAACTTAGCCCATGACAAGCTCTCACGGTCAACGAAGGAATAGACCTCCACCCGAGACACACCGATCAGACTCGGCAACCCGGTACAACAAGACAATTCGACAGGTTAAAACAAGACCAGCAACACCGCCCGAATGTGCCGACAAATCCCGATAGGAGCTGCACATATCTCTTTCTCAGGGCACACTCAGATGAGCCAGACGTCGGGTAAGCCAGCCCAGAGTTGCCCCTGGTAGCCTCGGACATCGCTCGGTGGGACCAACACTCAGAGGAGCACTGGCCCGGGGGGGGGGGGGTTTAAAATAAGATGACACTCGGGCTCCGGAAACCCAAGGGAAAAAGAGGCTAGGTGGCAAATGGTAAAACCAAGGTTGGGCATTGCTGGAAAAGCTTTAATCAAGGCGAAATATCAAGGGGTTCCCATTATAACCCAACCGCGTAAGGAACGCAAAATCCGGGAACATAACACCGATATGACGGAAACTAGGGCGACAAGACAAGAGTGGAACAAAACACTAGGCGAGAGGCCGAGCCTTCCACCCTTTACCAAGTATATAGATGCATTAAGATAACATAGCAATATAATGATATCCCAACAATAAATAAATTGGTTCCAACAAGGAACGGCTCCAATCTTCACCTGCAACTAGCAACGCTATAAGAGGGGCTGAGCAAAGCGGTAACATAGCCAATCAACGGTTTGCTAGGACATGGTGGGTTAGAGGTTTGACATGGCAATTGGGAGGCTGACAAGCAAAAGGTAGGCATCATAGCATTGGCATAGCAAGAGCGAGCAAACTAGCATAGCAAAGATAGTAGTGATTTCGAGGGTATGATCATCTTGCCTGCACAGTTGTCAGAGTTGACTGGATCCTCACAAGCAAACTCAACGGGCTCCTCGGTAGCGAACTCGTCTCCCGGCTCTACCCAACAAGACAAACAAGCAACAAGGATACAATCAACCACGTGCAAGACCAAGCAATATGATGAAATGATGATATGCTATGCGGGATGCAAAATGCAAGATATGACAGGAAATGCATGAACCTGGCCTCAACTTGGAAAACCAAGTGTGCCACTGGATAGAGGGGATGAAATCGCTTGAAAACGATATAAAGATCATTGGAATCGGAGTTACGGTTTGGAAATGGCAAGCGTTTTAAGATATGACACCGGTCTGCGATTTACAGCAAGTAGGCATCTAAATGCAATGCGAAATGAACATGCTACAGCCACCAAACATGACAACAAAATACATGGCAGGGATGCACACAAGATGCTTAACAAAAGACTAGCACTGAGCTACGGCCAATTCATCCATTATGAGGTTCAAACAAGCATGGCAAAAACGCAAATGCAAAACAGATTCCAGACTTAGTGAAATTAACACTTGTCTGAAATTTCAGATCACGAAGCCCTCTTCGGAGCAGAAAAACAACATGATACATGACCTGATTATGACAAAGAAGAACATGGATGGAGCTACTCAACAAGCTTAACAAAAGACCCAAAGTGACCTGGGGCCAAAAGGGATCACAAAATATACAACGGGCACACGAACATAGCAAAAACATAATCAGTTTTCAGACTTGGTGAAAACTGAGACATGCTGAATTTACTCACGAAGGCATGTAAACGAGCTCGATGCAATCACTACGGTGCAAGTAATGGCAAGGAAAGCATACATCCATTAAGAAGGCACAAAATTCTAGCTATACATGGCAAGAACAAATGCATAGCATGCACGGATCAACTACAATAACATCGGCAAAATCGCAAACGAGTTGACGATCTGCCCAGATTCACCATGAAGCAAAAGTAGAGCTCGATTGACTCAAGCTAGGGTGCTCCATAATTGCAAACAAAGACATGGATGGATAGAGCATAACATGATTAACAAAACTCCTTTACTGATCATCCTCAAAAGAGGCACGGATCACTAGGAAACAAGCTGAACATATGGCATCATGAACTAAATAATCCCAGACTTAGTGAAAACCCCAGACTTGGTGAAAACAACCAAGTCTCTGAAAACAGATTTCCCGGGTGCCTCACTTTGCAAGCTTGCACAAGTCACCACACACATCCTAAAAATGCATGGGTTACACCTCTGGAAAGAAGACAAAATCCTTAACAAAACATATGAAGGACTCACAGGCATATCATGCACACAATAATCATGACAAAAATGACAAAAGTCTAAGATGAACTAGCAGATCTGACAATTAACTCAGGAAGCCTCCTTCTAACAGCATTTTGGGCATCAAGATGAGCTCAAATTAAAATGATGCAATGAAATGAAATGATGTACTCGTCGAGGCGAACATTTTGATATATTATATGCCCAAAACAGAGCTACGGATGCGGAGATACGGCAGGTCAAAGTAGGCATAAAAAATTAGGGTTCGGAGGAGAAAGTCAACCGGGATATTTTCAGATCCAGATTTGCACGGTTCCCGAGGCTCGCCGGATTCTACTGCTCACCGCCGGAGACTTGCCGGAGAGGAAGAAGAGGAGGCCGGGGCTTGGCCGGCGTCGAGGTAGGCCGGTGGAGGGCGGCGGCGGCGGCGTCCGCGACGAGGGGCGGCGGGGCCGGCTCGGCCGTCGAGGTGGCAGGTGGCGCGGCGCCCGACTCCGGCGTGGAGCTCCGGCGGACGGCGGGGCGGCGCGGCGGGCGGCAAGGCGGCGGTGTAGGCGAGGCTGGCGGCGGCGACTCCGGGCCGCGGGGGCCGGATCCGGGCCTCCCGGCCCGCGGCGGCGGCGCCACGTGGCGGCGGCGGGTTGGTGGAGGCGAGCGGCGGACATTGTCCGGCCTGGCGCAGACACGTCCGTCAGTGCGGGGATCTGTTTTTTTAGACTAGGGTTGGACGGGGAGAGATCCGAGATCCGAAAACGGGGGGGGGGGCTATTTATAGGCATAAGTGGAGCTAGGAGAGTCCAAATGAGGTGCGGTTTTCGGCCACACGATCGTGATCGAACGCTCTAGATGATGGAGCAGAGTTTGGTGGGTTTTGGGCCAAATTGGAGGGGTGTTGGGCTGCAACACACACGAGGCCTTTTCGGTCCCTCGGTTAACCGTTGGAGTATCAAACGAAGTCCAAATGATACGAAACTTGACAGGCGGTCTACCGGTAGTAAACCAATGCCGCTTGGCAAGTCTCGGTCCAATCCGGAAATGTTTAATCCCCACACATGAAAGAAAGCTAGAAATGACCACCGGAGGAGAACGAAGCGCCGGAATGCAAAATGGACAACAGGAAAAATGCTCGAATGCATGAGACGAACATGTATGCAAATGCAATGCACATGATGACATGATATGAGATGCATGACAACGAAAACAACACACGGAGACAAAGACCCGAACCCGAGAAATAAATATAACTTAACGCCGGAAACGGCAAGAGTTGGAGTACAAATTGGGAAAGTTACATCCGGGGTGTTACAACACTCCACCACTACGAAAAGATCTCGTCCCGAGATCTAGGACTGAAAGAACTCCGGGTACTCAGAACGGAGGTGATCCTCGCGTTCCCAGGTAGCTTCACGGTCGGAATGATGTGACCACTTGACTTTGAGAAATTTGATTGACTTGCTGCGAGTCTTGCGTTCAGTCTCTTCAAGAATAGCAACTGGGTGCTCACGATAAGAGAGATCTTCTTGGAGCTCAATGTCCTCGAAGTTGACGGTGCGGTCAGGAGTCTTGAAGCACTTTCGAAGCTGAGAGACGTGGAACACATCATGAACATTTGCAAAGTTTGAAGGAAGCTCGAGTTGATAGGCGAGGTCGCCTCTCTTGCTGACAATCTTGAAAGGTCCCACGTATCTAGGGGAAAGCTTCCCTTTGATACCGAAGCGATGAGTACCTTTCATAGGAGAGACACGGAGGTAAACATGATCTCCGATCTCGAAAGCCAAATCACGGTGCTTACTATCATAGTAGCTCTTCTGGCGGGATTGGGCTGCTTTGAGGTTATCACGAATGACTTTGCACATTTCTTCTGCTTCTGTGATTAAGTCATTACCCAAAAGTTGACGTTCACCGGTTTCAGACCAGTTGAGAGGGGTACGGCACTTCCTGCCATACAGAATTTCAAAAGGGGCCTTGCCCGAACTTGCTTGAAAACTATTGTTGTAGGAGAATTCAGCATAAGGAAGACAATCCTCCCACTTCATGCCGAAGGAGATCACACAAGCCCTGAGCATATCTTCAAGAATCTGGTTGACACGCTCGACTTGACCGCTTGTTTGAGGATGGAAAGCTGTGCTGAAGCGGATGTTAGTGCCCATGGCCTTCTGGAAAGAATCCCAAAACTTCGAGGTAAAGATGCTGCCACGGTCTGAAGATATCACTTGAGGAATACCGTGCAGAGAGACAATGCGAGAGGTATAAAGTTCCGCCAATTGAGCTGCAGTGATCGACTCTTTGATAGGCAGAAAGTGAGCCACTTTGGTGAGTTTATCGATGACAACAAATATAGCATCATTGCCACACTTGGACTTTGGAAACCCAGTCACGAAGTCCATCTCAATGTGGTCAAACTTCCATTCTGGAATGGCAAGAGGTTGGAGGAGACCAGCTGGCCTTTGGTGTTCTGCCTTCACTCTTCTGCAGACATCACATTCATTCACGAATTGAGCGATCTTGCGCTTCATTCGAGTCCACCAATAAGCTTGCTTAAGGTCCTGATACATCTTCGTGCTCCCAGGGTGGATGGAGAGGAGAGAATTGTGAGCCCCGTTCATGATCACTTTACGGAGGTCACCTTTGGGCACAACAATACGATCCTCGAAGAAGAGAGTGTCCTTGTCATCAAGGCGGTAGCACTTGTACTTGGACTGACTCTTGGCAAACCCAATCTTCACCTTTTTCACCATAGCATCAAGAAGCTGGGCTTGGCGAATCTGGTCTTCTAAGGTAGGAGAGACTTGAAGGTTGGCGAGGAAACCTTGAGGAACAACTTGCAGATTAAGTTTGCGGAAAGCTTCACAAAGCTCGGGTTGATAAGGCTTGAGAATCAGACTGTTGCAGTAGGCCTTTCTGCTCAAAGCGTCAGCAATCACATTGGCCTTGCCTGGAGTATACTCAATACTCGGATTATACTCTTGAATCATTTCGACCCATCGAGTTTGCCTGAGGTTGAGATTAGGCTGAGTGAAAATGTACTTGAGACTCTTGTGATCAGTGAAAATGTCCAATTTTCTTCCCAATAGAAGATGTCTCCAAGTCAAAAGAGCATGCACAACTGCCGCCAACTCGAGATCATGAGTGGGGTAGTTCTTCTCATTAGGCTTCAACTGGCGAGATGTATAAGCAAAAACTTTCTTCTCTTGCATCAATACTGCGCCAAGACCTTGGAGAGAGGCATCACAAAAGACCTCATACGGCTTGGATTCATCAGGCGGAGTCAGAACTGGAGCAGTGATCAATTTCTCTTTCAAAGTGTTGAAAGCAATATCACACTCCGGAGACCAAACGTACTTGACGTGCTTCTGAAGAAGATTTGAGAGAGGCATCGCGATCTTAGAAAAGTTTTCAACGAATCTTCGGCAATAGCTTGCGAGACCGAGAAAACTGCGGAGTTGCTTCACATTCTGAGGAGGTTCCCAATTCACAATTGCAGACACCTTCTCAGGATTCACGGCAATGCCCTTGGCAGAGATGATATGACCAAGATAAAGAACCTCATCAAGCCAAAATTCACACTTGGAGAACTTGGCGTAGAACTGATGTTCCCTGAGCTTATCGAGAACCAAACGCAAATGCTTGTCATGATCTTCCTTGTTCTTCGAGAAAACCAGAATGTCATCGAGATAGACCAAAACGAAGTCATTGGTGTAGGCATTGAAGATGAAATTCATCATGCGAGAGAACGTCGGAGGAGCGTTGGCGAGGCCAAAAGACATGACAGTGTATTCATATGAACTGAAGCTTGTTCTGAATGCTGTCCTGGGACTATCTTCTTCATGAATGCGAATCTGGTGATAACCCATACGGAGATCAAGCTTGGAGAATACTTGGGCACCTTTGAGTTGTTCGAACAGCTCATTGATGTTGGGAAGTGGGTATTTGTTCTTGATGGTCTTCTTGTTCACCGGACGGTAATCAACACAAAGTCGGTCCGTTCCATCCTTCTTCTTCACAAAAAGAACACCACAACCCCAGGGAGAAGAACTAGGCCGGATGAGACCCATTCTTTCTTGCTCATCAAGTTGCTTCTTCAGCTCCTTCAACTCTTCAGGTCCGAGCTTGTAAGGACGTTTGCACACAGGTTCCGTGCCAGGCTCAAGTTCAATAACGAATTCAACTGGCCGGTGCGGAGGCATTCCTGGGAGCTCTTCTGGAAAGACGTCTTGATATTCGCAAACGACTGGAATTTGCGAAATAGCGTCCAATTCACCCTTCTCATTGAGAGAAAACAGACGGATAGTATCATCTCGAGCGGCAAAGACAATTACATCCTCAGACGAATGAGTCAATTGAATCGTCTGGCTGCACAATCAAGCTGAGCCTTGTGCTTAGAAAGCCAGTCCATTCCGAGAATAAGATCAATATCCGAGTTACCAAGAACCACCGGAGAAGAGAGAAACTTGTAATCGCCCAATGTGATAGAAACATCTGGGGCAATAGCGCTTGCATTCATGAATTTACCCGGAGAAACAACAGATAACTGTCTAGGCAAATCTTGCAAAGGCAACTCATGCTTAGAAACAAATGGCCTCGAGATGAAACAATGCGATGCACCCGTGTCAAAAAGAACTTTAGCAGGAATATCATTAACAGGAAGGTTACCCATGATCACATCTGACGAGTCCTCTGCCTGAGCTGCATTCATCAAATTGACCTTGGCGGACTTGGGGTTATGCTTGACCACAACTGTACTTGCCGATCTGACAGGAGGAGGAGGAGGAAGACGCCTCTGGTTGAAACACTTGTTGGCATAGTGACCCTTCTGTTGGCACTTGTTGCATGTGACCTCTGAAAGCGGACGGTGATACGGAGCACTCGATCTTGGAGGTTGAGACGAAGTTTTGTTTTGAAAGCCAGGGTTGGGTGGGTGGGAAGAACCACTGCCACCTTTGCTCTTCTGCTGATATGGCTGACGGAACGGAGGAGGAGGAAGCCAAAACTTCTGCTGCTTGGCCACTTGAGTAGAGGAAGAAGGAGTAACATCTCTGACTCGCTTCCTGGAAGCATCACACCTCAACTGAGCAGCCTCTTGCTTCAGTGCCATGTTGTAGAACTCATCGTATCTCAAGGGCTCAAAGAGCACAAGAGCGAGCTGAATTTCTTCTCTGAGACCACCCCTGAACTGATATATCATGCTCTTCTCATCAGGCACGTCCTTTTTGGCAAAGCGGGCAAGCTTCTGGAACAACTTGTTGTAGTCATAGACAGACAAAGAGCCTTGCTTCAGATTGCGGAATTCCTCACACTTGCTTTCAACCACACTCTGCGGAATATGATGAGCTCGGAAATCTCGACGGAAATCATCCCAAGTGATAACACGTCCACCTCTGGAGTCCTTGTACTGCTGGAACCATTCTGCAGCTTGATCTTTGAGTTGGAAGGAAGCAAACTTGACAAAGTCCTCAGGCCTGACATTACTACACTCGAAATGCTTACACAGATCCACAAGCCAATCGTCAGCATCGGTTGCCTCAACACAATTGCTGAAAGTCTTTGGCCCGTTAGCAAGGAACTGGTTGAGTGTAGCAAAGTGACTCTGATTGCTGCCTTGATTCCCTTGAATGCCCTGATTGCGCTCTTAAAGAATTTGCATGATCAGCTGAGTGTTTGCATTGGTTGCGGCCGTCGCAGCTTGCCATGCCTCTGGAGGAGGTGGAGGCGGTGGCGGATCAGGATTCGGAGTCGTGCGCGTTGGAGGAGCCATCCTGAAGAGGTTGACCACCATTAGCACATTGAGAGATAAATATTGAAGCTGAATCCAACGGAATGAAAATTGCAACATATAGTCTTCACATCCGAACAAAATGAACGAATGCATTCCTCTTCAAATGGTCACATATCCATAAATTGAGAAGCCACGTAGAATTAAGGTAGAGAAATAAATCAACAAGGTACGGATCAAGAACGAAAAATCGGTAAGAAATCCCAATCTCAAACCAATATCCGTGGAAGAAGAACCAGAGCTACTAGAATTCCCACCTATGAAACTCCCGAACCTTTCCGGTTATGCAATCAGGTGTTGGGGATACAGGGGAAGCATAATATCTCACCCAAACTAGCAAATCCTACATCCAGCTGTATCCATCCTTCAACACATAACCAAGAAAACTTCGGAAACCATCTACCTCAACCTTCGAAAAGCATCCGTTATACAAGTTATGGCGATACTCCCGAACTCCTGCCCCAGTACTGGGTGGCGTCGAGGTTATCTCACCAATGAACTGCATAAAAGAGATTTTCGATGTCGGCGAACATATCTCAAGTATTCTAGAATTGCAACGATAAAATTATGATGACAACACCTCAGAGCTCAACTCCCCGGGACACTTCCACTAAACCCCTGACAGGAGGCACCAAGACAATGTTCTCATCAGAAGCCATCAGAACGATTCCAAGATACTCGCGCGATCCTAAATTTTTTTAGTGAAATTTGAGAAGAGAAGAGTTAAAACTCTACGTCAGGATGCCTTACCAGAGCGATGAGGAGACTGGGAAGTAAAAAGAATTCCTAAGCTCTCCGATATATAATTCCTAAGTGACTCAAAACATTTTTTCTAGACACAACTCGGCTGCTAAAAACGATCAAGCAATGGGGCTCCTAAGGTCGGGGAAGGCTCTGATAACCAACTTGTCACGCCCTCGATGCGGCTATAGCTCCCACGTGTCGAGGCACGACTTAGAGACATAACCGCATTGAAAGCAATGTCGCAAGTCAGGCAATCATTACAACATCCCATGTAATATATAATAAAAGGGGGAGATACATAGTTGGCTTACACTCGCCACGTCACATCAAAGTACATAAATAACATCCATCATACAAACACTCATGGCCCGACTACGGCGCCAAAATAGAAGAAAACCCAACATGCGACAAGGCCCTGAATCGAACCCCAACTAGGCACCACTACTGATCATCAGGAAAAGACACGTAGTAACGCTGAGAGTCCTCGTCGAACTCCCACTTGAGCTCGTACTCGTCACCTGGAGCAGAATCACCTGGACCTGCATCTGGAGTTATAGTATCTGTGAGCCACAGGGACTCAGCAATCTCGCACCCTCGCGATCAAGACTATTTAAGCTTATAGGAAGGGTAAGGCAATTATAAGTGGAGTTGCAGCAAGCGACTAGCATATATGGTGGCTATCTTATTCGCAAAAGAGAGTGAGAGGAGGAGGCAAAGCACGAGCGAGAATCTAAAGGAACAACCTGCGCAAGCATTACTCCAACACCGTGTCCACTTCCCGGACTCCGCCGAGAAGAGGCCCATCACGGCAACACACTCAGTTGATTCATTTTAATTAATTAGGTTCAAGTTATCTACAACCGGACATTAACAAATTCCCATCTGCCCATAACCGCGGGCACGGCTTTCGAAAGTTCAATCCCTGCAGGGGAGTCCCAACTTAGCCCATGACAAGCTCTCACGGTCAACGAAGGAATAGACCTCCACCCGAGACACACCGATCAGACTCGGCAACCCGGTACAACAAGACAATTCGACAGGTTAAAACAAGACCAGCAACACCGCCCGAATGTGCGACAAATCCCGATAGGAGCTGCACATATCTCTTTCTCAGGGCACACTCAGATGAGCGCTCCATACAACTAAAACCAAACCTCGAGTTTCCCCGAGGGGGCGCTGCACAGGACTCTAGTTTGGACCAACACTCAGAGGAGCACTGGCCCGGGGGGTTAAAATAAGATGACCCTTGAGTCTGCAGAACCCAAGGGAAGGAAAAAGGCTAGGTGGCAAATGGTAAGACCAATGTTGGGCAATTGCTGGAAAAGCTTTAATCAAGGCGAAATATCAAGGGGTTCCCATTATAACCCAACCGCGTAAGGAACGCAAAATCCGGGAACATAACACCGATATGACGGAAACTAGGGCGACAAGAGTGGAACAAAACACTAGGCAAGAGGCCGAGCCTTCCACCCTTTACCAAGTATATAGATGCATTAAGATAACATAGCAATATAATGATATCCCAACAAGTAAATAAATGATGTTCCAACAAGGAACGGCCTCCAATCTTCACCTGCAACTAGCAACGCTATAAGGGGGGCTGAGCAAAGCGGTAACATAGCCAATCAACGGTTTGCTAGGACATGGTGGGTTAGAGGTTTGACATGGCAATTGGGAGGCTGACAAGCAAAAGGTAGGCATCGTAGCATTGGCATGGGAAGACATCCTGAGACATGCTGAGATTTAGCTCACGAAGGCATGTAAACGAGCTCGATGCACTCACTACGGTGCAAGTAATGGCAAGGCAAGCATACATCCATTAAGAAGGCACAAAATTCTAGCTAGACATGGCAAGAACAAAGGCATAGCATGCACGGATCAACTACAATAACATCGGCAAAATCGCAAACGAGTTGACGATCTGCCCAGATTCACCATGAAGCAAAAGTAGAGCTAGATTGACTCAAGCTAGGGTGCTCCATAATTGCAAACAAAGATATGGATGGATAGAGCATAACATGATTAACAAAACTCCTTTACTTATCATCCTCAAAAGAGGCACGGATCACTAGGAAACAAGCTGAACATATGGCATCATGAACTAAATAATCCCAGAGTTAGTGAAAACAACTAAGTCTCTGAAAACAGATTTCCCGGGTGCCTCACTTTGCAAGCTTGCATAAGTCACCACACACATCCTAAAAATTCATGGGTTGCACCTATGGAAAGAAGACAAAATCCTTAACAAAACATATGAAGGACTCACAGGCATATCATGCACACAATAATCATGACAAAAATGACAAAAGTCTAAGATGAACTAGCAGATCTGACAATTAACTCACGAAGCCTCCTTCTAACAGCATTTTGGGCATCGAGATGAGCTCAAATGAAAATGATGCAATGAAATGAAATGATGTACTCGTCGAGACGAACATTTTGATATATTATATGCCCAAAACAGAGCTACGGATGCGGAGATACGGCAGGTCAAAGTAGGCATAAAAAAATTAGGGTTCGGAGGAGAAAGTCAACCGGGATATTTTCAGATCCAGATTTGCACGGTTCCCGAGGCTCGCCGGATTCTACTGTTCACCGCCGGAGACTTGCCGGAGAGGAAGAAGAGGAGGCCGGGGCTTGGCCGGCGTCGAGGTAGGCCGGTGGAGGGCGGCGGCGGCGGCGTCCGCGGCGAGGGGCGGCGGGGCCGGCTCGGCCGTCGAGGTGGCAGGCGGCGCGGCGCCCGACTCCGGCGTGGAGCTCCGGCGGACGGCGGGGCGGCGCGGCGGGCGGCAAGGCGGCGGGGTAGGCGAGGCTGGCGGCGGCGACTCCGGGCCGCGGGGGCCGGATCCGGGCCTCCCGGCCCGCGGCGGCGGCGCCACGTGGCGGCGGCGGGTTGGTGGAGGCGAGCGGCGGACGTTGTCCGGCTTGGCGCGGGCACGTCCTTCGGTGCGGGGATCTGTTTTTTTTAGACTAGGGTTGGACGGGGAGAGATCCGAGATCCGAAAACGGGGGGGCTATTTATAGGCATAAGTGGAGGTAGGAGAGTCCAAATGAGGTGCGGTTTTCGGCCACGCGATCGTGATCGAACGCTCTAGATGATGGAGCAGCGTTTGGTGGGTTTTCGGCCAAATTGGAGGGGTGTTGGGCTACAACACACACGAGGCCTTTTCGGTCCCTCGGTTAACCGTTGGAGTATCAAACGAAGTCCAAATGATACGAAACTTGACAGGCGGTCTACCGGTAGTAAACCAAGGCCGCTTGGCAAGTCTCGGTCCAATCCGGAAATGTTTAATCCCCACACACGAAAGAAAGCTAGAAATGACCACCGGAGGAGAACGAAGTGCCGGAATGCAAAATGGACAACGGGAAAAATACTCGAATGCATGAGACGAACATGTATGCAAATGCAATGCACATGATGACATGATATGAGATGCATGACAACGAAAACAACACACGGAGACAAAGACCCGAACCCGAGAAATAAATATAACTTAACGCCGGAAACGGCAAGAGTTGGAGTACAAATTGGGAAAGTTACATCCGGGGTGTTACAGTCCATTTGCCATATCTCATAATCATAGAATGCGGCAATTGCTAACATGATTTAGACGGACTTTAGCTTCGCTACCGGTGAGAAAGTGTCATCGTAGTCAACCCCTTGAACTTGTCGATAACCCTTAGCGACAAGCCGAGCTTTATAGATGGTCACATTACCATCTGCGTCTGTCTTCTTCGTAAAGATCCATTTATTTTCTATGGCTCGCCGCTCAACGGGCAAGTCAGTCAAAGTCCATACTTCGTTTTCATACATGGATCCTATCTCGGATTTCATGGCTTCCAGCCATTTGACGGAATCCGGGCCCGCCATCGCTTCTTCATAGTTTGAAGGTTCACCGTTGTCTAACAACATGATTTCCAAGACAGGGTTGCCGTACCATTCTGGTGCGGAACGTGTCCTTGTGGACCTTCGAATTTCAGTAGGAGCTTGATCAGAAGTATCTTGATCATCATCATTAACTTCCTCTCTAATTGGTGCAGGCACCACAGGAAAATTTTCCTGAGTTGCGCCACTTTCCGGTTCAAGAGGTAATACTTCATCAAGTTCTACTTTCCTCCCACTTACTTCTTTCGAGAGAAACTCCTTCTCTAGAAAGGATCCATTCTTGGCAACAAAGATCTTGCCTTCGGATCTGAGGTAGAAGGTATACCCAATAGTTTCTTTAGGGTATCCTATGAAGACGCATTTTTCCGACTTGGGTTCGAGCTTTTCAGGTTGAAGTTTCTTGACATAAGCATCGCATCCCCAAACTTTTAGAAACGACAGTTTAGGTTTCTTCCCAAACCATAATTCATACGGTGTCGTCTCAACGGATTTCGACGGAGCCCTATTTAAAGTGAATGCAGCAGTCTCTAAAGCATAGCCCCAAAATGATAGCGGTAAATCGGTAAGAGACATCATAGATCGCACCATATCCAATAGAGTGCGATTACGACGTTCAGACACACCATTACGCTGAGGTGTTCCAGGCGGCGTGAGTTGTGAAACTATTCCACATTTTCTTAAGTGTGTGCCAAATTCGTGACTCAAGTATTCTCCTCCACGATCTGATCGCAGGAACTTGATTTTCCTGTCACGTTGATTTTCAACCTCACTCTGAAATTCCTTGAACCTTTCAAAGGTCTCAGACTTGTGTTTCATTAAGTAGACATACCCATATCTACTCAAGTCATCAGTGAGGGTGAGAACATAACGATAACCACCGCGAGCCTCAACACTCATTGGACCGCACACATCAGTATGTATGATTTCCAATAAGTTGGTTGCTCGCTCCATTGTTCCTGAGAACGGAGTCTTGGTCATTTTACCCATGAGGCATGGTTCGCATGTGTCAAATGATTCGTAATCAAGAGACTCTAAAAGTCCATCTGCATGGAGCTTCTTCATGCGTTTGGCACCTATGTGACCAAGGCGGCAGTGCCACAAGTATGTGGGACTATCATTATCAACCTTACATCTTTTGGTACTCACACTATGAATATGGGTAGCATTACGCTCGAGATTCATTAAGAATAAACCATTCACCATCGGAGCATGACCATAAAACATATCTCTCATATAAATAGAACAACCATTATTCTCGGATTTAAATGAGTAGCCATCTCGTATTAAACGAGATCCTGATACAATGTTCATGCTCAAACTTGGCACTAAATAACAATTATTGAGGTTCAAAACTAATCCCGTAGGTAAATGTAGAGGTAGCGTGCCGACGGCGATCACATCGACCTTGGAACCATTCCCGACGCGCATCGTCACCTCGTCCTTCGCCAGTCTCCGCTTATTCCGCAGCTCCTGCTTTGAGTTACAAATGTGAGCAACTGCACCGGTATCAAATACCCAGGAGCTACTACGAGTACTGGTAAGGTACACATCAATTACATGTATATCACATATACCTTTCGTTTTGCCGGCCTTCTTGTCCGCTAAGTATTTGGGGCAGTTCCGCTTCCAGTGACCACTTTCCTTGCAATAAAAACACCCAGTCTCAGGCTTGGGTCCATTCTTTGGCTTCTTCCCGGCAGCTTGCTTGCCGGGCGTGGCAACTCCCTTGTCGTCCTTCTTGAAGTTCTTCTTACCCTTGCCTTTCTTGAACTTAGTGGTTTTATTCACCATCAGCACTTGATGTTCCTTTTTGACTTCTACCTCTGTTGATTTCAGCATTGCAAATACTTCAGGAATGGTCTTTTCCATCCCCTGCATATTGAAGTTCATCACAAAGCTCTTGTAGCTCGGTGGAAGCGACTGAAGGATTCTGTCAATGACCGCGTCATCCGGGAGATTAACTCCCAGCTGAGTCAAGCGGTTATGCAACCCAGACATAGTGAGTATGTGCTCACTGACAGAACTGTTTTCCTCCATCTTACAGCTGAAGAACTTCTCAGAGACTTCATATCTCTCGACCCGGGCATGAGCTTGAAAAACCATTTTCAGCTCTTCGAACATCTCATATGCTCCGTGTCTCTCAAAACGCTTTTGGAGCCCCGGTTCTAAGCTGTAAAGCATGCCGCACTGAACGAGGGAGTAATCATCGGTACGTGTCTGCCAAGCGTTCATAATGTCTTGTTCTGCAGGGAGAACAGGTGCGTCACCTAGCGGTGCTTGTAGGACATAATCTTTCTTGGCAGCTATGAGGATGATCCTCAGGTTCCGGACACAGTCCGTATAGTTGCTGCCATCGTCTTTCAGCTTGGTTTTCTCTAGGAACGCGTTGAAGTTGAGGACAACGTTGGCCATTTGATCTACAATACATGTTGTAAAGATTTTAGACTAAGTTCATGATAATTAAGTTCATCTAAATCAAATTATTCAATGAACTCCCACTCAGATAGACATCCCTCCAGTCATCTAAGTATAACATGATCCGAGTTAACTAGGCCGTGTCCGATCATCACGTGAGACGGACTAGCCAACATCGGTGAACATCTTCATGTTGATCGTATCTTCTATACGACTCATGCTCGACCTTTTGGTCTTCTGTGTTCCGAGGCCATGTCTGTACATGCTAGGCTCGTCAAGTCAACCTAAGTGTTTGCATGTGTAAATCTGTCTTACACCCGTTGTATGTGAACGTTGGAATCTAACACACCCGATCATCACGTGGTGCTTCGAAACAACGAACTGTCGCAACGGTGCACAGTTAGGGGAAACACTTTCTTGAAATTATTATGAGGGATTATCTTATTTACTACCGTCGTTCTAAGTAAACAAGATGCAAAAACATGATAAACATCACATGCAATCAAATAATAATAGTGACATGATATGGCCAATATCACATAGCTCCTTTGATCATCCATCTTGGGGCTCCATGATCATCTCGTCACCGGCATGACACCATGATTTCCATCATCATGATCTCCATCATCGTGTCTCCATGAAGTTGCTCGCCAACTATTACTTCTACTACTATGGCTAACACGTTTAGCAATAAAGTAAAGTAATTTACATGGCGTTTCTCAATGACACACATGTCATACAAAAAAATAAAGACAACTCCTATGGCTCCTGCCGGTTGTCATACTCATCAACATGCAAGTCGTGATTCCTATTACAATAGCATGAACATCTCATACATCACATATATATCATTCATCATTCATCACAACTTTGGCCATATCACATCACAAAACACTTGCTGCAAAAACAAGTTAGACGTCCTCTAATTGTTGTTGCAAGTTTTACGTGGCTGCAATAGGGTTCTAGCAAGAACGTTTTCTTACCTACGTGAAAGCCACAACGTGATTTGTCAACTTCTATTTACCCTTCATAAGGACCCTTTTCATCGAATCCGCTCCAACTAAAGTGGGAGAGACAGACACCCGCCAGCCACCTTATGCAACTAGTGCATGTCAGTCGGTGGAACCGGTCTCACGTAAGCATACGTGTAAGGTTGGTCCGGGCCGCTTCACCCCACAATACTGCTGAAGCAAAATAAGACTAGTAGCGGCAAGAAAGTTGACAACATCCACGCCCACAACAAATTGTGTTCTACTCGTGCAAAGAGAACTACGCATAGACCTAGCTCATGATGCCACTGTTGGGGAACGTTGCAGAAAACAAAAATTTTCCTACATTTTCACCAAGATCCATCTATGAGTTCATCCAGCAACGAGTGATCGGATTGCATCTACATACCTTTGCGGAAGCGTTCAAAGAACGGGGATGAGGAAGTCGTACTCGACGTGATCCAAATCACCGGAGATCCTAGCGCCGAGCGGACGGCACCTCCGCGTTCAACACACGTACGGTCAGCGTGATGTCTCCTCCTTCTTGATCCAGCAAGGGGGGAGGAGAGGTTGATGAGGATCCAGCAGCACGACGGCGTGGTGGTGGATGCAGGGGTCACCGCAGTAGGGCTTCGCCGTTCTACTGCGAGAGGGAGAGGTGTAGCAGGGGAGAGGGAGGCGCCAAGACTCAAGGGTGCAGCTGCCCCTCCCTCCCCCTTTATATAGGCTCCCCTAGGGGGGGCGCCGGCCCTAGGAGATGGGATCTCCTAGGGGGCGGCGACCAAGGGTGGAGTAGCCCCCAAGGCAAGTGGGGGCGCCCCCCACCCTAGGGTTTCCAACCCTAGGTGCAGGGGGTGGGCCAAGGGGGCGCACCAGCCCACTATGGGCTGGTTCCCCTCCCCACTTCAGACCATGGGGCCCTTCGGGATGGGTGGCCCCACCCGATGGACCCCCGGGACCCTTCCGGTGGTCCCGGTACAATACCGGTGACCCCCGAAACTCTCCCGATGGCCGAAATAGTACTTCCTATATATAATTCTTCACCTCCGGACCATTCCAGAACTCCTCGTGACGTCAGGGATCTCATCCGGGACTCCGAACAACTTTCGGGTTACTGCATATTCATATCTCTACAACCCTAGCGCCACCGAACCTTAAGTGTGTAGACCCTACGGGTTCGGGAGACATGTAGACATGACCGAGATGGCTCTCCGGTCAATAACCAACATCGGGATCTGGATACCCATGTTGGCTCCCACATGCTCCTCGATGATCTCATCGGATGAACCACGATGTCGAGGATTCAAGCAACCCCGTATACAATTCCCTTTGTCAATCGGTACGTTACTTGCCCGAGATTCGATCGTCGGTATCCCAATACCTCGTTCAATCTCGTTACCGGCAAGTCACTTTACTCGTACCGTAATGCATGATCCCGTGACCAGACACTTGGTAACTTTGAGCTCATTATGATGATGCATTACCGAGTGGGCCCAGAGATACCTCTCCGTTATACGGAGTGACAAATCCCAGTCTTGATCCGTGTCAACCCAATAGACACTTTCAGAGATACCCGTAGTATACCTTTATAGTCACCCAGTTACGTTGTGACTTTTGGTACAACCAAAGCACTCCTACGGCATCCGGGAGTTACACGATCTCATGGTCTAAGGAAAAGATACTTGACATTGGAAAAACTCCAGCAAACGAACTATATGATCTTGTGCTAAGTTTAGGATTGGGTCTTGTCCATCACATCATTCTCCTAATGATGTGATCTCGTTATCAATGACATCCAATGTCCATAGTCAGGAAACCATGACTATCTATTGATCAACGAGCTAGTCAACTAGAGGCTTACTAGGGACATGTTGGTGTCTATGTATTCACACATGTATTACGATTTTCGGATAACACAATTATAGCATGAATAAAAGACAATTATCATGAACAAGGAAATATAATAATAATCCTTTTATTATTGCCTCTAGGGCATATTTCCAATAGAAGGTTGGCGAGGAATCCTTGAGGAACATCTTGCAGATTAAGCTTGCGGAAAGCTTCACAAAGCTCGGGTTGATAAGGCTTGAGAATAAGACTGTTGCAATAAGCCTTCCTGCTCAATGCGTCTGCAATCACATTGGCCTTGCCTGGAGTATACTCGATACTCGGATTATACTCTTGAATCATTTTGACCCATCGAGTTTGCCTGAGGTTGAGATTAGGCTGAGTGAAGATGTACTTGAGACTCTTGTGGTCAGTGAAGATGTCCACTTTTCTTCCCAATAAGAGATGTCTCCAAGTCAAAAGAGCATGCACAACTGCCGCCAACTCGAGGTCATGAGTGGGGTAGTTCTTCTCATTGGGATTCAACTAGCGAGAGGTATAAGCCACAACTTTCTTCTCTTGCATCAACACTGCACCGAGACCTTGGAGAGAGGCATCGCAAAAGACCTCGTACGGTTTGGATTCATCAGGCGGAGTCAGAACTGGAGCGGTGACCAATTTCTCTTTCAAAGTGTTGAAAGCAATGTCACACTCCGGAGACCAAACGTACTTGACATGCTTCTGGAGAAGATTTGAGAGAGGCTTCGCGATCTTAGAAAAGTTTTCAACGAATCTTCGACAGTAGCTTGCGAGACCGAGGAAGCTACGGAGTTGCTTCACGTTCTGAGGAGGTTCCCAATTCACAATTGCAGACACCTTCTCAGGATTCACCGCAATGCCCTTGGCAGAGATGATATGACCAAGATAAAGAACCTCATCGAGCCAAAATTCGCACTTGGAGAACTTGGCGTAGAACTGGTGTTCCCTCAGCTTATCGAGCACCAAATGCAAGTGCTTGGCATGATCTTCCTTGTTCTTCGAGAAAACCAGAATGTCGTCGAGATAGACCAAAACGAAGTCATTGGTGTAGGCGTTGAAGATGAAGTTCATCATGCGAGAGAACGTCGGAGGAGCGTTAACGAGGCCAAAAGACATGATGGTGTATTCATATGAACCATAGCTTGTCCTGAAAGCCGTCTTGGGAATATCTTGCTCACGGATTCGAATCTGATGACAACCCATATAGAGATCAAGCTTGGAGAATACTTGGGCACCTTTGAGTTGTTCGAATAGCTCGTTGATGTTGGGAAGTGGGTATTTGTTCTTGATGGTATTCTTGTTCAATGGACGGTAATCGACACAAAGTCGGTCCGTTCCATCCTTCTTCTTCACAAAAAGAACACCACAACCCCACGAAGAAGAACTAGGTCGGATGAGACCCATTCTCTCTTGACTATCGAGTTGCTTCTTCAGCTCCTTCAACTCTTCAGGTCTGAGCTTGTACGGACGCTTGCAAACTGGTTCCGTGCCAGGCTCAAGATCGATGACGAATTCAACTGGCCGGTGCGGAGGCATTCCTGGAAGCTCTTCTGGAAAGCCGTCTTGATATTCGCAAACGACTGGAATTTGCGAGATAGCATCCAGTTCACCCTTCTCATTGAGAGAAAACAGACGGATGGTATCATCACGAGTGGTAAAGACAATTACATCCTCAGACGAATGAGTCAATTGAATCTGCCTGGCTGCACAATCAAGCTGAGCCTTGTGCTTAGAAAGCCAATCCATTCCGAGAATAAGATCAATATCCGAGTCACCAAGAACATTTGGAGAGGATAAGAACTTATAGTCACCCAAAGTGATTGTAACATCCGGAACGCATACTCGAGATGTCATTTGACGGGCCGGAGAGACAATAGCCAACGGTTTCGACAACACTTGAGTAACAAAATCATGCTTAGATGCAAAAGGTCTCGAGATGAAACAATGCGATGCACCAGTGTCAAAAAGAACTATTGCAGGAATATCGTTAATAGGAAGGTTACCCATGATGACATCTAACGAGTCCTCTGCCTGAGCTGCATTCACCATATTGACCTTGGCATACTTGGGGTTATGCTTGACCACAGCTGTACTTGCCGATCTGACAGGAGGAGGAGGAAGACGCCTCTGGTTGAAGCACTTGTTGGCATAGTGGCCCTTCTGTTGGTACTTGTTGCACGTGACCTCTGAAAGCGGACGGTGATACGGAGCACTCGATCTTGGAGCTTGAGACGAAGTCTTGTTCTGAAAGCCGGGGTGGGGGGGGGGGAAAGATCCACTGCCACCTTTGCTCTTCTGTTGATACAGCTGACGAAACGGAGGAGGAGGAAGCCAATACTTCTGCTGCTTGGCCACTTGAGTAGAGGAAGAAGGAGTAGTGTCTCTGACTCGCTTCTTGGAAGCATCACACCTCAGTTGAGCAGCCTCTTGCTTCAATGCCATGTTGTAGAACTCATCGTACCTCAAGGGCTCAAAGAGAACAAGAGCTAGCTGAATTTCTTCTCTGAGACCACCCCTGAACTGGTATATCATGCTCTTCTCGTCAAGGACGTCCTGCTTGGCGAAGCGGGCGAGCTTCTGAAACAACTTGTTGTAGTCATAGACAGACAAAGAGCCTTGCTTCAGGTTGCGGAATTCCTAACGCTTGCTTTCAACCACGCTCTGAGGGATATGGTGAGCTTTGAAGTCTTGACGGAATTCATCCCAGGTAATCACACGTCCTCCTCTGGAATCCTTGTACTGCTGGAACCATTCTGTAGCTTGGTCTTTGAGTTGGAAGGAAGCGAACTTGACGAAGTCCTCAGGCCTGACGTTACTACACTCGAAATGCTTGCACAGATCCACGAGCCAATCGTCAGCATCAGTTGCCTCAACACAATTGCTGAAAGTCTTTGGCCCGTTAGCAAGGAACTGGTTGAGTGTAGCAAAGTGATTCTGATTGTTGCCTTGGTTGCCTTGGTTCGCTTGATTGCGCTCTTGAAGAATTTGCATGATCAATTGTGTGTTTGCATTGGTTGCGGCCATCACAGCTTGCCATGTCTCCGGAGGAGGTGGAGGTGGTGGCGGATCTTGATTCTGATTCTGATTGGTGCTCTTAGCGGGAGCCATCCTGAAGAGGGTGACATCCATTAGCACATTGATAGACAAATATTGAAGCTGAATCCAACGGAATGAAAATTTGCAACATAAAGTCTTCACATCCGAACATAAGAACAAATGCATTCCTCTTGAAATGGTCACATATCCATAAATTGAGAAGCCACTTAGAATTTAGGTAGAGAAATAAATCAACAAGGTACGGATCAAGAATGAATACTCGGTAAGAAATCCCAATCTCAAACCAAATATCCGTGGAAGAAGAACTAGAGCTACAAGAATTCCCACCTATGAAGCTCCCGAACCTTTTCGGTTATGCAATCAGGTGTTGGGGATACAGGGGAAGCATAATATCTCACCCAAATCTAGCAAATCCTACATCCAGCTGTATCCATCCTTCAACACATAACCGAGAAAAACTTCGGAAGCCATCTACCTCAACCTTCGAAAAGCATCCGTTATACAAGTTATGGCGATACTCCCGAACTCCCGCCCCAGTACTGGGTGGCGTCGAGGTTATCTCACCAACGAACTGCATAAAAGAGATTTTCGATGTCGGCGTACTAAACTCAGGTATTCCAGAACTGCAACGATAAAATTGTGACGACAACACCTCGGAGCTCAACTCCCCGGGACACTGCCACAACCCCTAAAGACAGGAGGCACCAAGAACAATGTTCTCGTCACAAAACCATCGGAACGATTCCAAGATACCCACGTGATCCAAAATTTTTTTTAGTGAAATTTGAGAAGAGAAGAGTCAAAACTCTACATCAGGATGCCTTATCAGAGCGATGAGGAGACTGGGAAGTAAAAAGAATTCCTAAACCCTCCGATATATAATTCCTAAATGACTCAAAACATTTTTCTAGACTCAACAACGGCTGCTAAAAACGATCAAGCAATGGGGGCTCCTAAGGTCGGGGAAGGCTCTGATTACCAACTTGTAACGCCCTCGATGCGGCTATAGCTCCCACGTGTCGAGGCACGACTTAGAGACATAACCGCATTGAAAGCAATGTCGCAAGTTAGGCAATCTTCACAACATCCCATATAATATAGATAATAAAAGGGGAGATACATAGTTGGCTTACACTCGCCACGTCATTCAGAGTACATAAATAACATCACAACATTCAAACACTCATGGCCCGAATACGGCGCCAAAATAAAAGAACAACCCAACATGCGACACGGTCCCGATCACCCCAACTGGGCACCACTACTGATCATCAGGGAAAGACACGTAGTATCCGTGTGAGTCCTCGTCGAACTCCCACTTGAGCTCAAGCGCGTCATCCGGAGCGGAATCATCAGGCCCTGCATCTGGTTTGGAAGTAATCTGTGAGCCACAGGGACTTAGCAATCCCGCACCCTCGCGATCAAGACTATTTAAGCTTAATAGGTAAGGCAAGGCAAATATGTGGAGCTGCAGCAAGCGACTAGCATATATGGTGGCTATCCTGTTCGCAAAAGAGAGCGAGAAGAGGAGGCAAAGCACGAGCGAGTAACTAGAGGGCATCCTGCGACAAGCATTACTCCAACACCGTGTTCACTTCCCGGACTCCGTCGAGAAGAGACCATCACGGTAACTCACACTGTTGATTCATTTTAATTAAGTTAAGGTTCAAGTTATCTACAACCGTACATTAACAAATTCCCATCTGCCCATAACCGCGGGCACGGATTTCGAAAGTTCAAATCCCTGCAGGGGAGTCCCAACTTAGCCCATGACAAGCTCTCACGGTCAACGAAGGAATAGACCTTCTTCAGAGACGTTCCGATCAGACTCGGTATCCCGGTTCTTCAAGACACTTCGACCAGTTAAAACAAATCCAGCAACACCGCCCGAATGTGCCGACAAATCCCGATAGGAGCTGCACATATCTTGTTCTCAGGGCACAATCAGATAAGCAATCCGTACAACTAAAACCAGCCCTCGAGTTTCCCCGAGGTGGCGCTGCAAGGGGCTCTAGGTTGGACCAACACTCAGAGGAGCACTGGCTCGAGGGGGTTAAAATAAGATGACCCTCGGGCTCCAGAAACCCAAGGGAAAAAGAGGCTAGGTGGCAAATGGTAAAACCAAGGTTGGGCATTGCTGGAAAAGCTTTAATCAAGGCGAACTAACAAGGGGTTCCCATTATAACCCAACCGCGTAAGGAACGCAAAATCCGGGAACATAACACCGATATGACGAAAACTAGGGCGGCAAGAGTGGAACAAAACACTAGGCGAGAGGCCGAGACTTCCACCCTTTACCAAGTATATAGATGCATTACGATAACATGGCAATATAATGATATCCCAACAAGTAAATAATGTTCCAACAAGGAACGATCTCCAATCTTCACCTGCAACTAGCAACGCTATAAGAGGGGTTGAGCAAAGCGGGAACATAGCCAATCAACGGTTTGCTAGGACATGGTGGGTTAGAGGCTTAACATGGCAATTTGGGAGGCATGATAAGCAAGTGGTAGGTATCATAGCATAGGCATAGCAAAAGAGCGAGCATCTAGCATAGCAAAGATAGTAGTGATTTCGAGGGTATGATCATCTTGCCTACAAAGTTGTCAGAGTTGACTGGATCCTCGAAAGCAAACTCAATGGGCTCCTCATTAGCGAACTCGTCTCCCGGCTCTACCCAAACAAGACAAACAAGCAACAAGGACACAATCAACCACGTGCAAACTCAAACAACATGATGCAAGGATAGTATGCTATGCAGGATGCAATATGTGATGCATATGCAAGATTTGACAAGGGATGAATGAACCTGGCCTCAACTTGGAAATCCAAGTGTGCCACTGGAAAGATGAGATTAAATCGCTTGAAAACGATATAAAGATCACCAGAATCGGAGTTACGGTTTGGAAATGGCAAGCAATTCAAATATGGCCACGTTCTGCGATTTACAGCAAGTAGCCATCTAAATGCAACAAGATGAACATGCTACAGCATCCAATCATGGCAGCAAAATACATGGCAAGGATCCATTCATAATGCTTAACAAAAGACTAGCACTGAGCTATGGCCAATTCATCCATTAACAGGTTCAAACAAGCATGGCAAAAATGCATTCGGCAAACAGATCTCAGACTTAGTGAAATTAACACTAGTCTGGAATTTCAGATCAGATAGCACTCTTTGGAGCATGAAAACAATATGCTACAGGACCTGAACATGGCAAAGTAAAGCATGGCATGGAGCTACTCAAAGAGCTTAACAAAAGTCCCTTAGTGACCTTGAGCCAAAAGGGATCAGAAAATACATTTGCAAGCATGTGAACATGGCAACAACATAATCAGATCACAGACTTAGTGAAAACTGGAGCATGCTGAAATAGATATCAAGTAGGCATGTTTACGAGCTCGATGCACTCACTACAGAGCATGTCATGACAATCTAAGCTTACACCCATCAAGAATACATATTATGCAAGCTAGACATGGCAAGAACTATAACATAGCATGCACGGATCAACTACAACATCCTCGGCAAAATCGCTAATAAGTAGACAATCTGCCCAGATTCACGAAATAGCAAAAGTAGAGCTCGATTGACTCAAGCTAGTGTGCTCCATAATTGCAAACAAAGACATGGATGGATAGAGAACTACAATATTAACAAAACATCCTTACTGATCATCCTCAAAAGAGGCACGGATCACTAGGAAACAACATGAACATATAGCATAATGAGATAAACAGTCCAAGGACTTGGTGGAAATGCTAAGTCCCTGAAATTAGCATTAACGAATGCTCCACTTTGCAAGCTTGTGCTAGTCACCACACACATCACAAAAATACATGGGTTGCACCTATGGAAAGATGGCAAACCATATAACAAAACTCATGAACAACTCAGGGGCATATCATGCACACAATAATCATGGCAAAAATGACAAATATCTAATTGGAGCAGCAGATCTGACACTTATCTCAAATAGCATTCTTCTAACAGCATTTCAGGCATCAAGATGAACTCAAATGAAAATGATGCAATGAGATGAAATGATGTGCTATCTGAGACGAACATTTTGATATTCTATATGCCCAAAACGGAGCCACGGATGCAAAGTTACGACATGTGGAAAAATGCTAAAAATTACAGGAGTTAGGAGAGAAGTCAACCCTCAGATCTAGGGTTTACTGTAGCAGCCGGGTGCACGTGAACCGAGGCGGCGAATCTCACCGGAATTGCTGCCGGAGAGGAGGGAGGTGACCGGATCCGGAGCGGGGCTCGCAGGAGGGGGCCTCGGGACCGCGGGGAGGCGCCGGCGACGAGGTCGTCGGTGGCCGGGCGCGCGGTGGCCGGCGAGGTGGCGGAGGTGGAGAGGAGCCGCCACGGTGGAGCTCCCCGGCGGTGAGGCCGAGCGGCGAAGGCGCGGTGGCGACGGTGTTCCAGGCGGCGGGGCGAGGGAGACGAAGCCCCGGGCTGCGGCGGCGGATCCCGGGCCGAGCGGGCCCGCGCGGAGTCGGCGGCGATGTGGGGCGCCCGCGCCATGTGGCGCGCCCCGGTTGGCGGCGGCGGTTTATCCGGAGGGGGTCGGACATGTCCGGCGGCGACAGAGGATGGATCTAGGGTTAGGGAGAGAGTGGAATCGTGAATTTTGAGAGGGTGGTCTATATATAGAGGTAGAGGGAGCTAGGAGAGTCCAAATGAGGTGCGGTTTTCGGCCACGTGATCGTGATCGAACGCTCTAGATGATGGAGAGGGTTTTGGGCCAACTTGGAGGGGTGTTGGGCTGCAACACACACGAGGCCTTTTCGGTCCCTCGGTTAACCGTTGGAGCATCAAACGAAGTCCAAATGGTAGGAAACTTGACAGGCGGTATACCGGTAGTAAACCAAGGCCGCTTGGCAAGTCTCGGTTCAATCCGGAAATGTTCAATCCCCACACACGAAAGAAAGGTAGAAATAACCACCGGAGGAGAACGAAGCGCCGGAATGCAAAACGGACAACGGGGAAAATGCTCGAATGCATGAGACGAACACGTATGCAAATGCAATGCACATGATGACATGATATGAGATGCATGACAACGATAACAACACACAGAGGCAAAGACCCGAACCCGAGAAAATAAAATAACTTAACGCTGGAAACGGTAAGAGTTGGATTACATATTGGGTAAATCATATCCGGGGTGTTACACATGGGCCCCTCGTAGCTCCACAGACGTACTTCTTCCGCCTATATATACTCTTATACCCTAGATCGATCGCAGAGAGCCAAAAAACCACTTTTCCACCGCTGCAACCTTCTGTACCCATGAGATCCCATCTTGGGGCCTTCTCCGGCGATCTGCCGGAGGGGGAATCAATCACGGAGGGCTTCTACATCAACACCATAGCCTCTCCGATGAAGCGTGAGTAGTTTACCACCGACCTTCGGGTCCATAGTTATCAGCTAGATGGCTTATTCTCTTTCTTTGATTCTCAATACAAAGTTCTCCTCGATGTTCTTGGAGATCTATTCGATGTAATACTCTTTTGCGGTGTGTTTGCTGAGATCCAATGAATTGTGGGTTTATGAACAAGATTATCTATTGATATTATTTGGTTCTTCTCTGAATTCTTATATGTATGATTTGATATCTTTGCAAGTCTCTTTGAATTACCGGTTTAGTTTGGCCTACTAGAATGATCTTTCTTGAAATGGGAGAAGTGCTTAGCTTTGGGTTCAATCTTGCGGTGTTCTTTCCCAGTGACAGTAGGGGCAGCAAGGCACATATTGTATTGTTTCCATCGAGGATAAAAAGATGGGGTTTATATCATATTGTTTGAGTTTATCCCTCTACATCATGTCATCTTGCTTAACGCGTTACTCTGTTCTTATGAACTTAATACTCTAGATGCATGCTAGATAGTGGTCGATGTGTGGAGTAATAGTAGTAGATGCAGAATCGTTTCGATCTACTTGACACGGACGTGATGCCTATATTAATGATCATTGCCTTAGTTATCCTCATAACTATGCGCTTTTCTATCAATTGCTCGGCAGTTATTTGTTCACCCACCGTAATACATGCTATCTTGAGAGAAGCCACTAGTGAAACCTATGGCCCCCGAGTCTCTTTCTTATTATATTGCATATTTTTTATTTACATTACATCTCGTTTACTATTTTGCAATCTTTACTTTTCCAATCTGTACAACAAAAATACCAAAAATATTTACTTTACTATCTTTATCAGATCTCACTTTTGCGAGTGACCGTGAAGGGGTTGACAACCCCTTTATCGCGTTGGTTGCAAGGTTCTTGATTGTTTGTGCAGGTACTAGGTGACTTGTGCGTGGTCTCCTACTGGATTGATACCTTGGTTCTCAAAAACTGAGGGAAGTACTTACGCTACTTTGCTGTATCACCCTTTCCTCTTCAAGGAAAAACCAATGCATGTTGAAGAGGTAGCAAGATGGATTTCTGGCGCCGTTGCCGGGGAGATCTATGCCAAGTCAAGACATACCAAGTACCCATCATAAACTCTTCTCCCTCGCATTACATCATTTGCCATTCGCCTCTTGTTTTCCTCTCCCCACTTCTAAAACGATTTTCAAAAACCTTTGCCTTTTCTTCGCCCCTTTTCCGTTCATCTCTTCTTGCTTGCTTCTTGTGTGCTTGTGTGTTGGATTGATTGTTTGTCACAATGGCTCAAGATAATACCAAATTGTGTGACTTTTCCAATACCAACAACAATGATTTTATTAGCACTCTGATTGCTCCTACTACCGATGCTGAATCTTGTGAAATTAATACCGCTTTGTTGAATCTTGTTATGAAAGATCAATTTCCTGGCCTTCCTAGTGAAGATGCCGCTACCCATCTAAACAACTTTGTTGATTTGTGTGATATGCAAAAGAAGAAAGATGTGGATAATGATATTGTTAAATTGAAGCTATTTCCGTTTTCGCTTAGAGATCGTGCTAAAACTTGGTTCTCTTCTTTGCCTAAAAATAGTATTGATTCATGGAATAAGTGCAAAGATGCTTTTATCTCTAAGTATTTTCCTCCCGCTAAGATCATCTCTCTTAGGAACGATATTATGAATTTTAAGCAACTTGATCATGAGCATGTTGCACAAGCTTGGGAGAGGATGAAATTAATGATACGTAATTGCCCTACACATGGTTTGAATTTGTGGATGATTATACAAAAAATTTATGCCGGATTGAATTTTGCTTCTAGAAATCTTTTGGATTCGGCCGCGGGAGGCACTTCTATGGAAATCACTTTAGGATAAGCTACTAAACTCCTAGACAATATTATGGTTAATTATTCTCAATGGCACACCAAAAGATCCACTAGTAAAAAAGTTCATGCGATTGAAGAGATTAATGTTTTGAGTGGAAAGATGGATGAACTTATGAAATTGTTTGCTAATAGAAGTATTTCTTCAGATCCTAATGATATGCCTTTGTCCACTTTGATTGAGAATAATAATGAATCTATGGATGTGAATTTTATTGGTAGGAACAATTTTGGTAACAACGCGTATAGAGGAAACTTTAATTCTTGGTCGTTTCCTAGTAATTCCTCTAATAATTATGGTAATTCCTACAACAACTCTTATGGAAATTTTAATAATATGCCCTCTGATTTTGAGATTAGTGTTAAATAATTTATGAGTTTGTAATACTTCGGTTGAAGAAAAAATGCTTAAGATTGATGAGTTGGCTAGGAAGGTGGATAGAATTTCTCTTGATGTTGATTCTTTGAAACTTAGATCTATTCCACCTAAGCATGACATCAATGAGTCTCTCAAATCCATGAGAATTTCCATTGATGAGTGCAAAGAAAGAACCGCTAGGATGCGTGCTAAAAAAGATTGCTTTGTGAAAGCGTGTTCTTCTAGTTTTCATCATAATAATGATGAAGATCTAAAAGTGATTGATGTGACGCCTATTAAATCTTTTTTTCCAATATGAATCTTGATAAAGATGGGACTAGAGATGAGTCAACTTTAGTTAAAAGGCCTCCCAATGATTCAGAGTTTTTAGATCTTGATGCAAAAATTAATAAAAGTGGGATTGAAGAGGTCAAAACTTTACATAGCAATGAACCCACTATTTTAGATTTAAAGGAATTTAATTATGATAATTGCTCTTGATAGATTGTATTTCCTTGTTGCAATCCGTGTTAAGTTCTCCTCATGCTTATAATCAAAATAAAGCTTTTACTAAACATATCATTGATGCTTTATGCAATCCTATGAAGAAAAACTTGAACTAGAAGTTTCTATCCCTAGAAAACTTTATGATGAGTGGGGAAACTACTATTAAAATTAAGATTAAAGATTATGAATGCTATGCTTTGTGTGATTTGGGTGCTAGTGTTTCCACGATTCCAAAAACTTTGTGTGATGTGCTAGGTTTCTGTGAAATTGATGATTGTTCTTTAAATTTGCATCCTGCGGATTCCACCATTAAGAAACCTATGGGAAGGATTAACGATGTTCATATTGTTGCAAATAGGAATTATGTTCCCATAGATTTCATTATTCTGGGTATAGATTGCAATCCTACATGTCCTATTATTCTTGGTAGACCTTCCCTTAGAACGATTGGTGCAATTTTTGACATGAAAGAAGGAAATGTTAGATTCCAATTTCCATTAAGGAAAGGCATGGAACACTTTCCTAGGAACAAAATTAAATTGCCTTATGAATCTATTATGAGAGCCACTTATGGATTGCATACCAAAGATGACAATACCTAGATCTATTCTTGTTTTTATGCCTAGTTAGGGGCGTTAAACGATAGCGCTTGTTGGGAGGCAACCCAATTTTACTTTTGTTCTTTGCTTTTGTTCCTGTTTAGTAATAAATAATTCATCTAGCCTCTGTTATGATTGTGTTTTTATGTTTCAATTAGTGTTTGTTCCAAGTAAAGCCTTTAGGATCTTCTTGGGTGATTGTTGTTTGATTTTGCTGATAAAAACAGAAAGTATGCGCTCATGAAAATAATTTTCATTTTTTAACACAGAGCGATAAAATACCAATTCCAACTGCAGTTGATCAATATACAAATTATCCTGGTCTTCCTAATTTTTCAGAATGTTTTAAGTTACAGAAGTATTTGAAAGTTACAGATTGCTACAGACTGTTCTGTTTTTGACATATTCTGTTTTTCGTGTGTTGTTTGCTTATTTTGATGCATCTATGGCTAGTATCGGGGGGTATGAACCATAGAGAAGTTGGAATATAGTAGGTTTAACACCAATATAAATAAAGAATGAGTTCATTACAGTACATTAAAGTGGCGGTTTATTTTCTTATACTAACGGAGCTCATGAGATTTTCTGTTGAAGTTTTGTGTTGTGAAGTTTTCAAGTTTTTGGGTAAAGATTTGATGGGTTTTGGAATAAGGAGTGGCAAGAGCCTAAGCTTGGGGATGCCCAAGGCACCCCAAGGTAAAATTCAAGGACAACTAAAAGCCTAAGCTTGGGGATGCCCCGAAAGGCATCCCCTCTTTCGTCTTCGTCTATCGGTAACTTTACTTGAGGCTATATTTTTATTCACCACATGCTATGTGTTTTGCTTGAAGCGTCTTCTATGATTTGAGTCTTTGCTTTTTAGTTTACCACAATCATCCTTGCTGTACACACCTTTTGGGAGAGAGACGCATGAATCGGAATTTATTAGAATACTCTATGTGCTTCACTTATATCTTTTGATCTAGATAATTTTTGCTCTAGTGCTTCACTTATATCTTTGTAGAGCACGGTGGTGGTTTTATTTTATAGAAATTATTGATCTCTCATGCTTCACTTATATTATTTTGAGAGTCTTTTAGAACAACATGGTAATTGCTTTGGCTGTAAAACTAGTCCTAATATGATGGGCATCCAAGATGAGCATAATAAAAACTTTCATATAAAGTGCGTTGAATACTATCAGAAGTTTGATGCTTGATGATTGTTTTGAGACATGAGTATGGTGATATTAGAGTCATGCTAGTTGAGTAGTTGTGAATTTGAGAAATACTTGTGTTGAGGTTTGCAAGTTCCGTAGCATGCGCGTATGGTAACCGTTGTGTAACAAATTTGAAGCATGAGATATTTCTTTGATTGTCGTCCTTATGAGTGGCGGTCGGGGACGAGTGATGGTACTTTCCTACCAATCTATCCCCATAGGAGCATGCATGTAGTGCTTGGTTTTGATGACTTGTAGATTTTTGCAATTAGTATGTGAGTTCTTTATGACTAACGTTGAGTCCATGGATTATACGCACTCTCACCCTTCCACCGTAGCTAGCCTCTCTAGTATCGCGCAAATTTCACCGGTACCATAAACCCACCATTTACCTTCCTCAAAACAGCCACCATACCTACCTATTATGGCATTTCCATAGCCATTCCGAGATATATTGCCATGCAACTTTCCACTGTTCTGTTTATTATGACATGCTTCATCATTGTCATATTGCTTTGCATGATCATGTAGTTGACATCATATTTGTGGCAAAGCCACCATTCATAATTTTTTTCATACATGTCACTCTTGATTCATTGCACATCCGGGTACACCACCAGAGGCATTCATATAGAATCATATTTTGTTCTAGGTACCAAGTTGTAATCCTTGAGTTGTAATAAATAGAAGTGATGATCACCATTATTAGAGCATTGTCCCATGTGAGGAAATAAAAAAAGAGAAAGGACAAAGAAAAAAATAGAGAAGGCCCCAAAAAGAGAGAAAAAGAGAGAAGGGACAATGCTACTATCCTTTTTCCACACTTGTGCTTCAAAGTAGCACCATGATCTTCATGATAGAGAGTCTCTTATTTTGTCACTTTCATATACTAGTAGGAATTTTCGTTATAGAACTTGGCTTGTATATTCCAACAATGGGCTTCCTCAAAATGCCCTAGGTCTGAGCAAGCAAGTTGGATGCACACCCACTTAGTTTCTTTTGTTGAGCTTTCATACATTTATGGCTCTAGTGCATCCGTTGCATGGCAATCCCTACTCACTCACATTGATATCTATTGATGGGCATCTCCATAGCCCATTAATATTCCTAGTTGATGTGAGACCATCTTCCTCTTTTTTGTCTTCTCCACAACGACCATACTATTCCACCTATAGTGCTATGTCCATGGCTCACGCTCATGTATTGCGTGAAAGTTGAAAAAGTTTGAGAATACTAAAGTATGAAACAATTGCTTGGATTATCATCGGGGTTGTGCATGATCTGAATATTTTGTGCGACGAAGATGGAGCATAGCCAAACTATATGATTTTGTAGGGATGAACTTTCTTTGGCCATGTTATTTTGAGAAGACTTTATTACTTTGTTAGTATGCTTGAAGTATTATTATTTATTTGTCAATATTAAACTTTTGTCTTGAATCTTTTGGATCTGAACATTCATGCCACAATAAAGAAAATTACATTGATAATTATGTTAGGTAGCATTCCACATCAAAAATTCTATTTTTATCATTTACCTACTCGAGGACGAGCAGGAATTAAGCTTGGGGATGCTTGATACGTCTCCAACGTATCTATATTTTTTGATTGTTCCATGCTATTATATTATCTGTTTTTGATGTTTAATGGGCTTTAATATGCTCTTTTATATTATTTTTGGGACTAACCTATTAACCGGAGGCCCAGTGCTAGTTTCTGTTTTTTTGCCTGTTTTAAAGTTTCGCAGAAAAGGAATACCAAACAGAATGAAACCTTCGTGATGATCTTTCTTGGACCGAAAGCAAACCAGAAGACTTGGAGTTAAAGTCTGGAATGCCACGAGGCGTCCATGAGGCAGGAGGGCGCGCCCAGGGGGGTAGGCATGCCCCCGCCCTCGTGGGCCCCTCATAGCTCCACCGACGTACTTCTTCCGCATATATATACTCTTATACCCTAGATCGATCGCAGAGAGCCACAAAACCACTTTTCCACCACCGCAACCTTCTATACCCGTGAGATCCCATCTTGGGGCCTTTTCCGGTGATCTGCCGGAGGGGAATCAATCACGGAGGGCTTCTACATCAACACCATAGCCTCTCCGATGAAGTGTGAGTAGTTTACCACCGACCTTCGAGTCCATAGTTATTAGCTAGATGGATTCTTCTCTCTCTTTGATTCTCAATACAAAGTTCTCCTTGATGTTCTTGGAGATCTATTCGATGTAATACTCTTTTGCGGTGTGTTTGCCGAGATTCGCTGAATTGTGGGTTTATGAAAAAGATTATCTATGAATATTATTTGGTTCTTCTCCAAATTCTTATATGCATGATTTGATATCTTTGCAAGTCTCTTCGAATTATCGGTTTAGTTTGGCCTACTAGATTGATCTTTCTTGCAATAGGAGAAGTGCTTAGCTTTGGGTTCAATCTTGCGGTGTCCTTTCCTAGTGACAGTAGGGGCAGCAATGCACATATTGTATTGTTGCCATCGAGGATAAAAAGATGGGGTTTGTATCATATTGTTTGAGTTTATCCCTCTACATCATGTCATCTTGCTTAAAGCGTTACTCTGTTCTTATGAACTTAATACTCTAGATGTATGTTGGATAGCGGTCGATGTGTGGAGTAATAGTAGTAGATGCAGAATCATTTCGATCTACTTGACACGGACGTGATGCCTATATTAATGATCATTGCCTTAAATATTCTCATAACTATGCGCTTTTCTATCAATTGCTCGGTGGTAATTTGTTCACCCACTGTAATACATGCTATCTTGAGAGAAGCCACTAGTGAAACCTATGTCCCCCGGGTCTCTTTCTTATTATATTGCATCTCTTTTATTTACATCGCATCTCGTTTACTATTTTGCAATCTTTACTTTCCAATCTATACAACAAAAATACCAAAAATATTTACTTTACTATCTTTATCAGATCTCACTTTTGCGAGTGACCGTGAAGGGATTGACAACCCCTTTATCGCGTTGGTTGCAAGTTCTTGATTGTTTGTGCAGGTACTAGGTGACTTGTGCATTGTCTCCTACTGGATTGATACCTTGGTTCTAAAAAACTGAGGAAAATACTTACGCTACTTTGCTTCATCACCCTTTTCTCTCCAAGGGAAAACCAACGCATGCTCAAGAGGTAGCAAATTGCAGCAAGGTATTTTTGTATTTTCAGTGTCGGAGTATTCTCGCGTCAGTTGGCAGGGGATACCGCGAGTCGACAGATGCCACAGGGTGGCTTGAGGAGAGGCAAGACTGTCGTGGAATATTCCGGGACGGGTATGCGAGTATCACGCGGTGGTTTACCCAGGTTTGGGGCTCTCCGGAGAGATAATACCCCTACTCCTGCATGTCTGAATATATATGTGGAGTGTACATCTGTCAGTACAAGGTGCTCCAGGAGTTGTATCTCAGGCCAGTGCCAATGGCACCTGACTTCGTATATGTGAGTGGATAGATGAGCATGCATGCTCTTGTGTCCGAGTGTGGCCGAATGGGTGTGGTGTGAGTGCCTTGTCCATCCCGTGGATGGATGGATGTGTGCCTTTATATAGGAGTAGTGGGCATGGGGGTGGCTTGAGATGTAAGCTACAGTGAGTATCTTACATCTCAAGCTATGGGTAGCTTGAGAGCTAAGCTATGCTTGTCCTCTGGGGCATTTTATAAACCAATGCCCAGGGGACAAGGTACACTGTAGTTGATGTCGCGGTACGACCGTCCTGATGGTGTCGGGTCGATGCAGCGGCTGACTTCGGGCAGCCGGTTGGTTGACGCAGTCGGCGGGGCAGTCGGACAGGGGGCCGTCTGGGGCTGTGACGCCCTCAATTTGACCGTACACTAATCATACACGCAAACGTGTACGATCAAGATCAGGGACTCATGGGAAGATATCACAACACAACTCTAAAAAACAAAGTTATACAAACATCATATTACAAGCCAGGGGCCTCGAGGGCTCGAATACAAGAGTTCGATCATAGACGAGTCAGCGGAAGCAACAATATTTGAGTACAGACATATGTTAGACAAGTTGCCATAAGATGGCTAGCACAAAATGGGATACAGATCGAAAGAGGCGCGAGCCTCCTGCCTAGGATCCTCCTAAACTACTCCTGGTCATCGGCGACGGCCTGCACGTAGTAGTAGGCACCTCCAGTGTAGTAGGAGTCATCGTTGACAGTGGCATATGGCTCCTGGGCTCCAACATCTGGTCGCAACAACCAGGTATAGAAAGGGGGAAGAAGGGGGAACAAAGCAACCGTGAGTACTCATCCAAAGTAGTCGCAAGCAAGGAACTACACTACATATGCATTGGTATCAATGAAAGGGGTAGAATATGTGGACTGAACTGCAGATTGCCAGAATAAGAGGGGGATAGCTAGTCCTATCGAAGACTACGCTTCTGGCAGCCTCCATCTTGAAGCACTAGAAGAGAGTAGATGATAAGTTAACCAAGTATCATCGCATAGCATAATCCTACTCGGCGATCCTCTCCTCATCGCTTTGTGAGAGAGCAATCACCGGGTTGTATCTGGCACTTGGAAGGGTGTGTTTTATTAAGTATCCGGTTCTAGTTGTCATAAGGTCGAGGTACAACTCCGGGTCGTCCTTTTACCGAGGGACACAACTATTCGAATAGATAAACTTCCCTGCAGGGGTGCACCACATAACCCAACACGCTCGATCCCTCTGGCCGGACACACTTTCCTGGGTCATGCCCTACCTCGGAATATCAACACATCACAACCCTACCTAGGCTCAATAGAGAGGTCAACACGCCGGTCTAAATCCTATGCGCGCAGGGGTCTGGGCCCATCGCCCATTGCACACATGCATGTTGCGTGGGCGGCCGGAAGCAGACCTAGCCTCCCTAATACAAAAGCAGGCGTTCCAGTCCAATCCGGCGCGTGCCACTCAGTCACTGACGTCAAGAAGGCTTCGACTGATACCACGACGTCGAGTGCCCATAATTGTTCCCGCATAGTTGGTTAGTGCGTATAGGCTAGTGGCCAGACTCAGATCAAATACCAAGATCTCATTAAGCATGTTATTTTGAAGTAACCGCGGATGCCGACCAGGGCCAGGCCCACCTCTCACCTGGGTGGTCTCAACCTGCCCTGTCGCTCGGCCACAAAGTAACAGTCGAGGGCCGTCGGGAACCCAAGCCCACCACTACCAGGATGGAACCACCTGTCCTTTCAGCCCCCACATCGAAATCACTTGCGGGTACTCTACGAGCCGACCCAATTTTAGTCACCATAGGTATCATATAATATGTATGTAAGTAAAATACCCGTGATCACCTCCCGAGTGATCACGGCCCGATAGTATAGCATGGCAGACGGACAAGAATGTAGGGCCAGTGATGAAGTACTAGCATCCTATACTAAGCATTAGGATAGCAAGTAAAGGTATCAACAATTGTAGCAACAATGATAGGCTATGCAGCAGAGTAGGATTAAGCGAAAGCAGTAACATGCTACACTACTCTAATGCAAGTAGTAGGGAGAAGGAATAGGCGATATCGGGTTGATCAAGGGGGGGGGTGCTTGGTTGCTCTACAGACAGAAACAGACCCTCGAAGGTGAAGTAGTCGATCACTGGTTCAACCGCGGTCTTGGGGTCTATCGGAAAGAAGTAACAGAGGGGGAACACAATAAACAACAGAGCAATCAAAGCATCGCAAAGCATAACATGGCAATACACGGTGCTAGGGGTGACCTAACGCAGTACTAGGTGCTACCGGAGAAAGAGGGAAACATCTGGGAAAGTATTCCCAGTGTTTCACGTTTTCGGACAGACGGACCGGAGGGGGAAAGTTGCAGGTTCGCTATGCTAGGGATATGTGGCGGATGAACGGGCTACGTATCCGGATTCGTCTCGTCCATCTGAGCAACTTTCATATACAAAGTTTTCCCATCTAAGTTACGGATTATTTTATATTAATTTTTAAAGTTTTAAATCATTTTCTAGAACTAACAGATTATTATAATTCGAAATTGCATTTATGACGTTAGTATGACATCAGCAGTCAACTCTAACTGTTGAGTTGGTCAACCTGACAGGTGGGTCCCACTTGTGAGGGACTGTTTAGCTAATTAACAGTAGTTAATTAGGTTAATTAATCTGACTTGATTAAGTTAACTAATTAATTAATTAACTATTTATTTTTAATTCTTTTTTTATAAATTCATTCTGGGGCTGGGCCCCGTTTGGTAGTGGCCCAAGGCCACAGCGGGTCGGGCTAACGGGCGCGCGGGCGACGGGTTACGGGCGCGTTTGAGCGCCCGATTGGGCACAGCGGGGCAAGGCCACCACAGTGCAGCGGGGCGAGGCCAGAGGCGAGCGCCGGCACCAACGGCAGCGACGCAGGCGGGCAGCGAGGAGGCCGGAGTGTTGCCGCGCAGCGGACGATGATGAGCGCGGCGCAGGCGGCGAGCGCGGCCACAACGGCAGACGCGCGCTGGCCGCCGAGCAGGGGCTCGCGCGGGCACTGCGAGGCTGTAGGGTAGGCGCGGTGCGGCGGAGCAGTGCAGCAGCAGCAGGTCACGGGCGGCTGCGGGTGCGCGGGTGGTCACAAGGTCACTCCTGGGTGCGGCCAAGAGCATGCGAGGAGGGGAGCATAGGAGGGGCGGACCGGGGGGGGGGAGGGGGGAGGGGGAAGTGGGGGAAGCAGCAGGCGAGCGCCATGGGCAGTGGGGCATGCGCGCATCGGGCGTGGTTGGGACGCGGCGCGGGGAGCACGGCATCGGGCACGCGGGCGCGTCGCGCGCATGGCGAGGCAACGCGGGGAGGGCGAGTATGGCATGGTGAGCAGGGGCGAGGTGTTGTGCAACGGAGAGAGGGGAGGAGAAGGGGAGGCCTCATGGGTGATGTAGGGCGAGGCAGTGGGCTTGGGGAGGTGGTGGCAGTGTCGCCGGCGATGGGGGGCGGCGGAGGGCGGCACTGTTCGAGGGAGGTGCCGGCATCGGAGTCGAGCGGCTCCGGGTTCGGGGCGGTTCTGGCGGGGAGGAGGACGATGAGGTGACGACGACGGCGGTCCGACGAGGAAGCGGCGCCGGCGAGGTAGAAGCGGGGCGACGGGGTCGCGTGCCCCCGATCCAGATCGGGACCGAGAGGAGGGGCGCGAGGAGAGAGTGGGGGATCGAGGAGAGAAGTGGGGCGGGGGTTAGGATTTCGGTCGGGTGGACCGTGGGTTAGTAGGCTGGGGCGTGGGGTGGGCCGGCCTGGTCGCTAGGCCAACTGGGCCATGGCCCAGGGGGTGGGGGTTCTTTGTTTTCTTTTACTTTTCTATTAATTTACTTTTTACTTATTTTCCTTTACCGTTTTCTATTTTTTAGCCGCCAAATGATATTTTTTAACTATGAAACTTTGCACATAATTCCTAGTCAACACTATAAGGTTGCATAAAAAGTTTGAGGCCAATTGGAACTGTTCAAACTTATACTTGAATTAAAATGCTTCTATTTAATCTTGTTGTTCCACTAAATTAATTCCATGGGAAAATTGGGAAACCAAATGAGGTTGGTTCCAACATGTTCATTACTTAGCGAATATTTGGCGCCCATCGAACATTTTTATTTGATAGTTTGAAGAAATAATAATTTGGCTTGTTATTTGAAATTTGAATTTGACTCGGTTTTGGACTAACGCGAGATTAATCAACAGTGACCACGGTGACTTGGCATCACTAGTAGGTGATTACTATAGCCTAATTACCCGGGCGTCACGATTCTCCTCCACTACAAGAAATCTCATCCCGATATTTAAGAGGTAGAGTAAGGGGGAAAGTCTGGTTACGAAATTCTAACGGATCTTCTCGGTCTTGGCTGCTCTTCTCGAAGAAGTTAATCCCTTTTTTTTTGATGCCTTTGATTCTCTGCTTCAGGTCATCATGATGAAGTCGTCATCATTTCTTTGAGAATCCCATCGTACTTACGAAAGAATAGGGGGGGGGGGTTATTCGGAAGAACGAATCTCTTCAAGGTTGACTATCTGGTAGATAACTTCGGGGAAGGTGGCGGAAAGTAACTCTTGAATTTAAACTTAAGAAGATGTCGAGAGCAAAGTAAGAAGGTACCATGAGAAGTTTCGAGCGGGCAGACAATCGTTCGATGCCTGAAACAGGGCGTGAAAGGGGTTCAAAGCAACGGGAATAAGTATTGTATCTGATTCCAGAATTGATGATCTCTCGGAAGGTGGCTCGTAAATTACGCACAAGGCCACACGCGAGGAATAACTTCGGGAACAAGGGAGGTGTACAAGAGAGTCAAGTTTCGATCCTGTGGAACTGTGGGTTATGGGCCCACCATGTGGGATAAAGGTGGAAAGGGCAGTGACTTCTTGCATGATCATGTAAGTAAGGCATGTCAGAGGATAGCCTATCAGTTATGTCGGTGTCAACATCGGTACCAAGGGCGAGGGACGAAGAGAACCATTTTCCTGCTTGTTGAACGAGGCGGACCATTAGGCAAAGGTCTTGTCCATCGGTGGCTACCGAAATGTCGTCAACAATAGTAATAGGGTCTTAGTGACAGAGTTGTACAACCGAGGTGTTTACATAAGTAGTGAATTATTACTACTTAGATTATATAGATCACAAGAAAGGTCAAACAAACCAATGGAAAGGAAAATGTGATCATCAGGTTAAACATAACAATGGAAAGGAAAAATGTGCTTAAACACATATTTCAGGGGTATATCCTCCCCAAGGACAAGTAGAGCATGATATCCAAGACATGATAGAAGGTAGAAAACCATTTAGGTAAGGGGAGAGGAATTTCATGATGTTCCCCATACAACGGTGTTTGGATAATTGATCAAGAAAATTAAGCATTGCGCTTTCAATGCTCTTGTTGATGTTTGAGTACCACAGTCATGCTTCGAGATAGCATTGACATGGTCTTCAAGCAAAGGTCAGACTTTGGATACACAAAGGATCCATCAGAAATAACATATAGAATAAGTCTTACAATTTCCTCATGGAAGAATGGTTAACCTTGCTAAATAGGAAACTCTAACAATAGGTTCTCCGGCCAGGTGTGCTAGGCATGACAACACCTTATCGAGTCATATATATAAAGATGTTATAACTCCTGGAAATATGTTCCAACCATCATATCTAGCCAAGATTCAGATCTGATTGGTGTCAGGATACCTCAGACTCAGGATGTCTGAGAAGAAAAGGTGCAACACAAATTGACAGGATGACATTCTAAGATTCTCAAGAAATGAACTATGGAAGCAAGTTCCAAAACAAGAGTTCATCATTAAACCAAGGAGAGGATGAGGAGGAGGCTGATGGTCTCAGCGACAATTCATCGAGATTTCCAAAAGATGGATCTCCACAATTATGTGAACAAGGAGATAACATTTATCAGATCAAATGATATAATGATGTATGCTCGATGGAAACATACACAATTAATCATTGGTTGAAAGGTGCACCCGAAATGTGGGCTTAGGTAGCAGGACCAATGTTAGAATGGTGATTCGATAACCAATGGTCTAAGAATGTGAAAGTGCAACTATCCCTAGGTGGTTTTGATAATTCCTAACAACATATAGCTCATTGAGCTAATGCTACTTCAAGATTAATATCTCAGGAAAGCTCAATGATTGGCATGGCATGGATGAGAAAAGTGGACCCCTCAAAATGCTAAGGACAAAGGATTGGCTCAAGCTCAAAGCTCAAGACTCTACATTTTCTATTTTAGTGATCCAAGATCACATTGAGTCTATAGGAAAAGCCAATACTATCAAGGAGGGATGAGGTGTTGCTTAATGAGGTTCTTGCTCAAAATGCTTAGTGATATGCTCCAAAACCCTCAACTACTTTCTCACATCCACATATGACCTAAACCAAAAGTCAAACTCGGCCCCACCGATTATTTCTATCCGGCGCCACCGAGTTTCAAATGTCATAGCCACTGCCACAAACCCTAGGCAAATCGGTCTTACCAATAGGGATCTCGGTCTCACTGAGATGGGATTGTAATCTCCCTGTTTCCCTTTGTAACATTTCGGTCTCACCGAGATGAGCGATCGGTCCCACCGAGATTGCAATGTAAACTCTCTGTTTTCCCTTCGTAATGTTTCGGTCTCACCGAAATGAGCGATCGGTCCCACCGAGTTTACCTGACCAACTCTCTGGTTAGCTTATTACCAAAATCGGTCTCGCTGAGTTTGTGTAATCGGTCTCACCGAGATTACGTTATGCCCTAACCCTAATCATATCGGTCCTACCGAGTTGCATGTCGGTCCCACCGAAAACCCTAGCGGTCACTAGCTTTGCTGAATCGGTCCTACTGAGTTTAACCATTCGGTCCCACCGAGTTTGGAAAGTTATGTGTAACGGTTAGATTTTGTGTGGAGGCTATATATACCCCTCCACCTCCTCTTAATTTGTGGAGAGAGCCATCAGAACAAACCTACACTTCCAACCTATATTTTCTAAGAGAGAACCACCTACACTTGTGTTGAGACCAAGATATTCCATTCCTATCATATGAATCTTGATCTCTAGCCTTCCCCAAGTTTCTTTCCACTCAAATCTTCTTTCCATCAAATCCAATCCTATGAGAGAGAGTTGAGTGTTGGGGAGACTATCATTTGAAGCACAAGAGAAAGGAGTTCATCATCAACACACCATTTGTTACTTCTTGGAGAGTGGTGTCTCCTAGATTGGCTAGGTGTCACTTGGGAGCCTCCGACAAGATTGTGGAGTTGAACCAAGGAGTTTGTAAGGGCAAGGAGATCGCCTACTTCATGAAGATCTACCGCTAGTGAGGCAAGTCCTTCGTGGGCGATGGCCATGGTGAGATAGACAAGGTTGCTTCTTCGTGGACCCTTCATGGATGGAGCCCTCCATGGACTCTCAACCGTTACCCTTCGTGGGTTGAAGTCTCCATCAACGTGGATGTACGATAGCACCACCTATCGGAACCACGACAAAACATCCGTGTCTCCAATTGCGTTTGAATCCTCCAAACCCTTCCCTTTACATTCTTGCAAGTTGCATGCTTTACTTTCCACTGCTCATATACTCTTTGCATGCTTGCTTGAATTGTGTTAAGATTGCTTGACTTGTCCAAAGTTGCTAAAATCTGCCAAGAACTAAAATTGGGAAAAGGCTAGATTTTTATTTGGTCAAGTAGTCTATCACCCCCCTCTAGATATACTTTTGATCCTACAAGTGGTATCAGAGCTTTGGTTTCCATTTGCCTTGATTTTCATAGCTTTTGTAAGTCATAGCCTTGATTTCACAACCTAGGAGAGTATGACGTCTAGCGAGGGAAATTACCACCGTAGAGGTCCTTACTTTGATGGTACTAATTTTGCTAGTTGGAAGCATAAGATGAAAATGCATATTGTTGGACATAACCCCGCCGTTTGGGCTATTGTGTGTGTTGGCTTGCAAGGTGAATTCTTTGATGGGAGAGAACCAAATCGTGAAGCTACCGCGGAAGAGTTGAAGATGCTGCAATACAATGCTCAAGCTTGTGATATCCTCTTCAACGGATTGTGCCCC